>NC_136620.1:21213080-21320580 GCF_933228915.1 Telmatherina bonti | reverse complement strand
TGGAGTAGAAAATGGATGAATGGAGACACTTAAACTCTCATAAAGTTACAGGTTGCTATAGCCACCATGACCCAGTTATTAGAAGACAAAATTATTTAGATGATAATTGATATGTGGAACTGCTATGTTTTTGTATTCTAAGCTAAGTAATCATTTGTCTTTTCCCCTCTTTGATTTGTTTGTGGAAACTTTAATGTCTTGAAATGTAACCTGGACTTGGATTCTCTTTTTGAGTTTAAACTTAACAGGCAGTGAACTAATTTTCAGCTTATTGATCAAACACAGCCCACTGAAGCCATTTAATGATTACCAATGAATTCCTGAGGTAATGATTTATCAATAGCAATAGAGGTTATGCTACAGTAGCTGGATATTGTTTCATTTTATGACTCCAGGTGAAGCCTGGAATAAGAGGGTCCGGTCCGATTTTCACCATCAGTGTCTTAGGAAATGATAAAATGTCTGGGGGAAAGTTTGCCTGGAGATAGGATAAACAGCTGGGAATATCTTTAGAAGTCAAAGAAATTCAACGGGTGTTGTTACGGCACATGGCGGTAGATTTATAATCACTCTGCTGCTAATAACTCGCCAAACATGCATGAATAGATATATTTATATATAGATGAAAGAAACTTGGGATAGAATTACCACAGTAATATAATCTAAATTTCTCTCATTTAAGTGTTTTAAAAGACTGACCCTTGTAGCTTTTTGTAAAGAACAAAATGAAGGAACAAAAAAAGTACAGTTTGACTTGACCACCAGGATTGGTCAAGAGTCGACCTACAAGCTGATGTTAAACACCAGATCTTTTATCCTGTAGTGTATGTTATTGGTTCTCCAGGAAAGCAAATGGTGTCAGTGTTTTTTATTGAATGGTAATAAGTTGATAACACAAATTTACTTATTTTTTCCAGGATCCCTCCGTCACTCAGGTGACCAACTCTACAGTAGAACCAGTTGACCAGTACCACCCTTTTCCCCAGTCCAATGTAAGAAATCTAAAACTTAAATGTTTTTTCTTTTCTATTTGGTTGATTTGTAACCTCTGATCCAAGTTTTAAATTATTTATCAAACACCTTCATATCTAATTGAAATGACTACATAAACAATGTCTAAAACTGAGAAGTAATTTTCAAAAAGATATTGGTGGTTATGAAATAGATAAGCAAGAAATTTACCCTGCAAAGTGTCCTGAAACCTACAATGTGTTAATCCTTGGACACACAACTAACTAACTAACTAGCTAACTAACCCATGGGAATAAGATGATTAACATATGGTCATTTAGGTAGTGTCCATAAAATCTTTTCACAATTTAAAAAAAAAATATATATATATATTACAAAGTGCAGGGATGATATATATTAATCAAATTTCTTCCATGTATTCAGTGATTATCAAACATTTTGTTGGTGTATTTCAGGTACCTGTTTAAAGAAAGAGCTTCTGATTAGTAGAAACCTAAAAAATGGCTGCAGCTGAAGAAAATGCACAATGTGTATTGTGGTTCATTCATTATTATGTCATTCAATTTGTGCATGGCACAAGAAATTCATGGAGACAGGGACAGCGTCGGATAAAGGGAGATATAGATGATGAAGAACATCGGAAGATAACGGATATAAAGGTGTTTAAAATAAGACCAAAAAAGACTCGAATATCAGCTCCTCCATTTGTATGAACCTCCGGAGAATTATGTATTAATTTGCTTTTTTAATACATTTGTTAAATTGTAAAAGAACTTTATTGACACCCTGTATTAGACTTGAGAAGTAATGGCTATAACATGCATGTAACACAGGTAATTTAGATTTTTTTTTCTTTTCTTTTTTTTTTTTTTAATGTGGGCATGAATTATGATGATGTACCCAAGCTTACTGGCTTCACTTAACTGACTAGTTTGCTACAAAACAACATATACTGGACACCAGTTCAGTTGTGGTTCCAACACTTCATTGTTCTTAAAAAAAAAAAACTACAAAATGAACAAAAACAAGTTTAAAATCTTCCTCTTCTATGGTAACCCTGGAGGGAAGTGTTGCACTATAAAAACTTTTTAAAAGCAAGAAGATCTATGACAATGATATCTTGCCATCTTTTGTGATTAAGCAGTCTCTTAAAACGTGTATTTGGGAGCTTAAGGAATACAGTTTAAAGCAAAAGCAATGTGTATATTGGGCAGGTTGCAGAACAGTTATTAAAGAGTGACCATGACTCATCTCATCCCCATGTGTTGATAATGTGTGTAATTTGTTTTCTCCCAGTATTACTGGACAGGCTCTTTACAAACAAGCTCCACAATCAGCAGGTTTCTGCTGATAACAAGCCAGATAACCCATCTCCTCTGTAGCCTGGATGAAGACGTATCAAACAAAGAAAATCACAGAAACTGTGTTTTCAGACGAGTGAAAACTTTTTATTTTGATATTAATCTTTAATTATGCTCAGGAAAAGTTGCAGAATCAGATGTTGTTCATGTTTTTTTCTTTTAGTTTAACATTGATGTCTTGTTTCTTTTTTTTTCTAATGAAGGAACCCAGTCAGTGATTTCCACTACAGAAATGTCTGAACATTTAGGAAATGATTATTTGCTGCAGATGATCCAATATTTTGAAGTTTTTGAACTATCAGAGCACACAGTCTGTCAGAAAGTATCAATCCCCTTGTTGAATTTAATTTATTTTCTTGAATAGTAAGAAAGAAATAATCTTGTTCATATGTAGTTTGTTACGGCTGTTATTCGTTTGAGATTTTTTCACTGCCCCTTTTCCCAGAGGTCAACTTTTTAAAGGCTTATTATTAGTTTGCACATCACTGTTTCATTCTTCTTTTTCCTCTTCCTGCTCTGTTTCCTTTCAGGTTCTTTTTGTTCTGCCTCCTGCTCATTGTTAGCGTTCCTCTCATTGTTCTCTCTGTTGTCCTTTTAGTCATCACTTCATTCTCCTTCATTGTCTTCTGCTATGTTTTACTGGTCACTGTGTCTCTTATGCAATTTAATAAACAGTTTTTATTTATTTATGGGTTTCAGGAAGGTCTTGCTGTTCAGACCACCCCAGCCTCCACCTCTCCCTACCAGCCTGCTGTGTTGCAGCCGTCAACAGAGCCCGGTCCACAAGTGAGAACACACAGTCTTTTCAGCAGTAACTGCAAAATGCTGCAGCAGGTTTTTGGTGTAGACAGAGGCAGCCCGCCTCCAGCTGCCATTTTCCCATTCATGTTTCATCTATGTACATTTTTATTAACACCCTGCTATTGTTCCACAACGTTGGTTCAGCTTCAGTTTATCACTACATAAACATGGAAGACAATGGACTTCCAGTTACACTGTTAACAAAGAGAACAAGCAAGAAATAAAACAACATGCAACAATGTGATGTTTACAGTTTTTCCATCACATGAAAACTGATTCTGACACAACTTTGTAACTGTTAAAAGAAAAAAAAAACATTTGGCACTTTTACCAAGCTCTGATTAATTTACACGCCTGTGCCCTGCATGTGTATTCACTGGATTTGGCTCAATGTAATGAGATATTCTTTATGAATATGAAAAATGATAGATAAGAGAAAGATTGTCACCATGTCACCCAGCACCATCTCCTCCGGTTGTTTGTTCACTGAGGATGTTGGTGGTATCAACACAAACATATTTGGATTCCTTGTTTTCTCTCGTGCATATTCATGAGTAGCATTACTAATAATAATGCCTGTCCTCCTTTCGACTGTCAGGTTGGACATCTGATTTGGTCGTCATAGCTCTAAGCATCCATTAAGGGTTGCTTTTTCTATCAACACTTTTACATCTCTTTCCATACAGTTTCTATAACAACTGACAGCTTCAGTCTTATCACTGAAACTGTAATCTAAGCTTACGTGGGAAATTGATTTTATAGTTTTGTAGCATTCAAAAGGCCCTCAATCTGCATTGTTTCTGACTAGAAGGGAATTCCTCACACTTTGTCACCTAAACAAGTTTCTTTACATGAGCTGTGCTCGTGGAGGGAAGTGTTTCTGACCGTCTTATATATATATATTTTTTCTTTCTTATTCAAGGCGTCTGCTGCAGCAGCTCAGGCGAACCTGCTGAGGCAGCAAGAGGAACTGGAGAGAAAAGCTGCCGAGCTGGACCGCAGGGAGCAGGAGCTACAGAGCAGAGGCCCGACAGGTCGTTAAAGACACCCCTCCCTGCAGTAGTATTGCAGGCAGCACAGCTTACTGAGACAGGAAAACATTGTGCAGTGTGTGCAATATGCATCAAAGAGGAGGTTGTATCATGCTACATCTTTGCATTCAGGTTGTGAAAACTGCTCATCTCCACATAAGCAGCTCTGACATGTGCCATGTTTTTGACCTAAAAAATCTTGAGTGTTTGATTAGTTAACACTGAATTACCAAATGTCCCGGAAGTGCAGATTTAACTTTTTTTTTTTTTTATATTATATCTTTAGGCTTATTTGCTGAGTTAATGTTGATCTGACAGTATTTATTTCTGAATTATTTGTCACCAGTTTCAGGTCAAGTATTTCCAAATATTTAAATACTGCAACATTTCAATTATACGTTTTTCTTTATATCTGTTTTAAACCTACTCATGCTTGTGTTGGTGTGTGCAGCACTATAATGTGCTAATCCAGAGCCAAAATGGGATCATTATCTAACTTGCTGGAGTCCAGCTCCCACACACTTGAATAAATGCGTCACCTGAATGTATTGTAATACTCTGTGGGCCCAAGTTTTAGTGTCAGTACTTCAGCGCTTTTACGTCTATCCATCATGATTTTGCAGAGCTAGCTTCCCCACCTCTGCAGTTTTGGATGAATTGCATGGAAGACAAGAGGAGCTGATGTTGCCTCTTGTCTTGATAGGTAAAGAGAATAACTGGCCTCCACTTCCCAAGAGCTTCCCCATCAAACCCTGTTTTTATCAGGACTTCTCAGAGGAAATACCTGCAGAATACCAACGAGTCTGCAAAATGATTTACTATCTCTGGATGTGTAAGTGGATCACAATTTCAGGGAAGCCTCAACCTGGCAGCAGCGTGATGTCATTCAGAGCAATAAATATTTCAAATATTTGATTGAAATGACTTAAAGTATCACATTTTAGATCACACATGAAGATAATGTTCATGTTATACAACTGTAAACTCTTTCTTCTCTTCACCGTTTCTTTTAGTCAATTGTGTGACTTTGTTCCTCAACCTGTTGGCGTGCCTGGCTTACTTCACTACTGACTCAGTCTATGGTGTGGATTTTGGCCTCTCTATTCTCTGGCTCATCCTTTTCACTCCCTGCTCCTTCCTCTGTTGGTACCGGCCCGTATACAAAGCTTTCAAGTGAGTCTGCCTTCATGAAAAGTTCTTTACTGTAAATGTGGACTTTGTAGCAGCCCAGAGCCTGCAGAGCATCAGTTGCAGTTTTACTCCGCCTTCATATATAGACCTGTATACATTAGGGGCAACTTAATTAGGTCCATATTGCAAATATCTGGTTTGACCACCTTTGACAAGGTACTGGAAACTTGAGATTTTGCTACATATTTACATGATAGCATCACACAGTTGCTGAAGATTTGCTGGCTGCACGTCTATGATAAAAAAATCTTTCATTCCACCACATCCCAGTGGTGCTCTGAGATCTGGTGGCCGTGGAGGTCATTGGACTACTACAGTGAACTCATTGTCACTTTCAATGGTGCATTATCCTTCTGGAAGTGACAGTCAGAAGACGATACACCGTGATCCTAAAGGGCTGGACATAGTCAGTAATATTACTCAAGCATGCTGTGGTGTTGAAACCTCTTTCTACTAAGATGCTCAAACTGTGCTAAGAAAATATCTCCACATCGTTGCACCAGCAGGCTGAATATTTGATACAAGGCAGGATGGATTCATGTTTTCACCGTGGTCCTTCTAAATGCTGCTGCTCAGTGGATATTTTCTCTTTGTCAGACCATTCTGTTTGTGTGTAAAAAAAATCCCAGTAGATCAGCAGTTTCTGAAACACTTAGACCAGCCCATCTGCTACCAGCAGATTAAATCCAATCCAACTTAAGTTATAAAACACTTTTTAAACAACTTTGCTGTGCAGATAATTAAAATAACAGTAAAAAAAAATAACAATCATAAGAACAGAAATACTAAAGCACATTATATAAAATAAAATTGATCAAAGTCACTTAATTAACCTGTCTTCATCATTCTGATGCTCAGTTTGAACTTCAGCAACTCGTCATGACCATGTCTGCATGCCTAAAGGCATTGTGGTGTTGCCATGTGATTGGCTGATTAGCTACTTCTGTTCACAATAAGTGTACCTAATAAAGATACTTGCTCATTTTTATGCACAAGGAACACATTGATTACATCTTTTTAGACTGACAAAGTGTTTGTAAATGAAAGTTTAAGTATATTTTTTATGATAATGTTTGTCTGGAAAGTCACAAACTAACAGTCTTTAATGTGATTCCACTTTCTTTTTGAGATGTCCAGATACAGACTTTTAGTTACAAGTGAAGCCTCTAGTTATATGTTAGAGAATTTCAGTCCATATGGTAACGTTTTGTTTTCTGTTTGTTTAGGACTGACAGCTCCTTCAGCTTTTTCTTCTTCTTCTTTGTGTTTTTCTGCCAAGTGGCTGTTTTCATCATCCAAGCTGTGGGGATCCCCAAGTGGGGCAACAGGTGAGTCATGTCCATTATGCAGCATTTTGTAGTCACTCCAACAGTAAATATGAAGGCAGTGTTTGTTTTTTCTCCGAATTCCCTTGCAGCTTTACACAGACCCCAATAACACTGAAACAGATAACCACATTGTTTGTTTTATGGATGCATTCAAGATTTTTCATGGTCTCTTGAATGTTGGGAAGATATATTTTAGTTTAGCAGTCTACCACACCGAAACTTAATTAGCCCACCCCCTTCCACATCAACAAAGTTCACCTTTCCGAAGCCCAGTTAACACCTCACGACGTGTACAAACAACATACAGTGTCATTCAACAGCTGGTCATACTTGGTGACATTCTGTAGTTAGTTTTTGTATTTTTGATCAACAATTTCTTTCTATTCTAATTGATATCAACCTTCCCAATAATTTGTCTGTTGTCACCCCAATAACTCAGAATTCATTTACGTTTTCACTCTGTAAGCCATCTAATGCAACCTTAGTTTGTCAGCTGTACTGTGACATCTTGGATGAGTCTTCCCAGAAAAATATAGCTATTGTTAGCAAAAAACCTGGTTTTAACACTTTTCACACCCTACATATATCATTCTCTTTGGTTGTGGTTTCTTGCCTTTAATTACTGACATTTTACATCTGTTTGTTCACCCGTCTTCTTTTTATTTTCTGCACTTCTCTTCTGACAGAGTCTTTCCATCCTACAACTTGTCTTTCTGCTGGTAACTGTAAGTTTCTTCTGCTCACTTTTTTCACCCTCTTTTCCTGATGTTAATTCTTAGAGTTTTGTCTTGTGGCTTCGAAAAAGCAGGTTTTGTTGAGTCAAAATATCACTTCAGAGTTTGTCTCTGAGTAAGAACATTGTACTGATAAAATAATTTGTCCTCTTGTCAGGCGATGTGACCCTACTCTTATGTGACTTTTCGAGGCTTGACGAGATCTTAGCACATATAAATACACAACTGTTTGCCTGTGCTGCTTCCATCTAAAATCAGCTTCTCTCTGAGATGATGCCCCAATTTTTTCTTTGACCACAGTGGATTACAAACTAATTGGCTGCATATTACTGATCACATTAGCAGCTGACGCTAAGACAAGACACTGACACATTCGTATGTACTCCAAAATAAATCTTAGAAGTCATTTAAGTCATTTATAAATGTGTGCACACACATACAGGTTTACAAATTTTCACTGGGAGGTGAAAATGGAACCACACTTGCTCCAGTGAGGAGCAACTGGACTATTTTGCTGCTCCAGTTATTGGGCTGAGATGTTATGTCCATCCCGGTAACTTTCTCTAAGTTCCCCATCAATTCATGGTGCTTTGGATTGATGGTGAATTTTTTGGAACGGTGCATGATGATTTGCTTCAGACATAAATAATTTCATAGCTTTTTCAACCTCATTCTGTGTCGACACCAGATTCCAATCAATGCTCCTTTATCGCTGGTGAAAGGAGGAAAGTGATTGGAGAAAGTATCCAAGGGTGAGCTGAAAAAGGGTACATCACTTCTTCTCCATTCATTTCCCATGTAACTTTGCAGTGAGGTGAAAATCGCTGACCCCCTCCAGCCAAGTGATAGGCGACGTTTGTGAAATTTCCCCCTTTCACATAGGCGTTCACATGGGGGCTTCCAACACGAGTCAAGAAAGTTGAAAAATGTTTAACTTTTGTCGCCATTGCATCGCTCTACAACCAGTCTGTGAGGCTTTCAGTGACTGATGAACTTGAACATGTTTGAACATGTATTTATCTGGATACGTTTGCCATCCATTGATTATGCTCCCCAGGCTGTTTCCTTTTTTTAAAAATAAGGCTGAACCCAGGGTTGCTTGTTTAACTTGTAGAGTTAACCACAAGATTTCTATCCATTTGAGCAAAATCTCTTGAATTTAAATCATTCCTTATCTGCTGCTTTGACTTGCTTTGCTTTGCTTTCACAGCTTTGAAAATGCCCAAATTCCCTCCGGTTTCATAACTATTTAAATTTTTTTAAAAGAAGCGATCTGAGAGTGTGATGCACGACACTGTCGCTGTCATTTGTTGCCCCCCCCGTGTTGCCCCCAAATTCAACTATGACAGAAATGGTTGAAAAGAGTTATCTTATATTGATTTAAAATGGTTTAAACGGTATTTCTTACAGCTTTTTTTACTTTCAAAATTAAATGCATATAGATGTGGTCCAACAGCCGTTCAATGGATGAACAGCTACTTATCATACATCATGCAGTGTGTTTTTTGATGGTTGCTTTTATGCCCGTAAAAAGAGCATGCAAATATCGAGTAAAAATGTTGGAAATGGTACAGAGGGGCAGATATACATTTTTGTTCTTTCTGCTCCTTTTCATTATTTCAGTTTATTGACTTTGTCATTTTATGTTGCGTAATTGTCTTTTGATTTTGTTAGTTTGCAAAAGAAATATAGCAAACCTAAATCTAAACATATTTGTTTATAATTCTGCTGATGTGGGTTTGATAACCTTTACCCTGAAAAGTGTGCATATGGCTTAAAGTACTCTCTAATAAACCTTAAGATAATGTTTAGAGGGATTCTTTTTTTGTATATTCACTTGAAATTTGGCCACTTTTCATGCTGCATCTATACCATATTCTTCTGCTCTTCCTTAATTTAACAAGAAAACAATCATTTACTGCATACGGCATGCAAATATTTCACACTGTTGAGGTTGATTTTTTTTTTTCTTTCTTCTTAGGTTAGCTATTGCCATGTACTAAATTTAACCCATGCGTGTTTATTTTAGTGGCTGGATCGCTGCCTTCACTGTCATCCGTGGCAACAAGGCAGTAGGTGCCATCATGATCATTGTTGCCATCCTCTTCACTATATGTGCTGTGATATCCGTCATCATGCTCAAGATGGTATGAGGAAACAATTTTATTTATTTCCATTTAAGTGTTAGCTTTGCTTGTGTTTAAAAATGTCTTCTTTTTTTAAATTCCTCTTTTAAGTTGTTTTCTGAACATTAGGATTTGAATTGCAGTCAACGTAATGTGACTCCTCTGATTCAAATAGCCTTAATCTGGATTAACTGTAGATATTTTTCCAAAGAAGTTTTCTTTATGTGCTTTATTGTGTTGAATCATTTTAAGATTGAAGTGTTGTGTCCTCCTCAGGTGCACAGCATGTACCGCCGCACCGGGGCCAGCTTCCAGAAAGCCCAGCAGGAATTCTCACAAGGCGTCTTCACCAGTAAAACCTTCCAAACAGCTGCCACCGGAGCAGCCTCCTCCGCTGCTCAGGGAGTCCTGCGGGGAAACAACTAGTTGTAGATCAATCTAAGCTGAGCTCATTTTAACAGGTCAAGGTCTGCATGTTATCAGGTCCAGATGATTAACTAAAGTAATGCTGAACATGTCGGCAGGCACCAATCTTGCGGTGATTCTTTCTGAGAGGTACCAGAGCTCTGAAACTCTGGTTCGATTTCTGCTAATCGCGATTTGATCTTTTAATGTGTAGACCTTGAACCAGGCGAGGTGACGCTATTAGCCTCCCTCCTTTGACCTTCGCCATAAGTGCACTTGTGATTTCCATGTTAGCCTTTGCTTTAAACATCCAGAGTGGCTCCAGCAGGGTGACTTGGCCTGGCTCTGTGTGGGTGTAGAAAAGCGGTGAAGGCGAAAGTCGCACATCAAGTACAAACAGGTTTAAAACGAAATGAAGATGACTGATTACTACTTCCATGTGCCTTTGCGTTGTCTGTTTTGGTCTCTGTTTTTTGACAAGGCTTTAAGTGTAACGTGTGCAAGTGTGTGTGTTATTGCATGGATTCATGTGGCTGCAGTATGCTTGTGTTTGATCACAGTGGTGCTGCATCCTCATCCTATCATGTAAATAAGATGAAGTATCTGTTTGTCACTGATTCACCTGCATCCTGTCTCTAAAGCATTTCTCTAGTGTGGAAAGTCTGGTTTTTATGTGCCAGAGCTTTTAGCTCATTGAAAACGTGTAGGGAAAGAAATTCTGTAGTCTGGCCTGAATGTTCTTGTAAATATTCATTTAAATGTTTGTTTGGTTGCTCAGTAAGGACATGTATTCATCTCTTACAAGGTTTTACACACCATTCAGTGATTATCGGTTTGTTTCATCTTCAGTTGATTAAATGCTTGTAGAAAAAAAATGTAAGGAGACTTAAATGTAGTACACAGAGTGAAATATAATTTTACTTCAGAAGTAATTTTCCTGTTAATCTGATCTAAACAACTTAATCTAGAAAAACGTGCGTATCGGAAAACCAAAACACTTTGACTTGGGACAAAAAAAAACCTGCTGATTTGAGAAGATACGGCTCCAGTAAAGTAAAACCAGTTCATTTAGTCCATAATGAGTCATTTGTTAAAAGACCTAGCCAGTGCGCTGCCATTTCAATTGATTTTAAAGGTTTTCGCAGGATGAGGGTTCTGTTTTTAATTGGGATTCATCATGGTAACGGTGTACTCTGAGAATGACATTCCATTCATTTCTGATGATCAGATTTGTCTGGTGTTTCTCTGATCAGTCATTTCAGTGCCAGATAGTCCAAACATTTACCTCCTACCACCAGACATTGTGTCTGGATATCACCAGTATCCCACTAAGATGCTGGATTTGATCCTTATTCTGTCACAGGAATCACCATCCCTGTTCTTCTTGGGCCAGCAGCATCCTGCAGGTTTTACATGTTTTCCTGCTGCACCGAACATGACTCAAATTAAATGGATCCACAACAAACTGTTGTTAAGTTCTGCACAAGCTTCTTAATTTAAGTCAGGTGTGCTGCAACAGGGAAATTCCTAAAACCCAGCAGGATACTGGTCTAAGAGGTCATCCCCTCTCTGCCACATTGGGAATCTTAAGCCATACTTTGTAAGGCTTTTGCAGAACTCTTAAGTTATTTTCATACTGTTGTACATTTTCAACATGATTTGCTGCACATCTTTATGTGAGCTTTTCTAAATAACTATTGCAAATGCGGATAATCTGTGATGCTTTTGCGCCAAATGGCAGTTTAATTTTATTTGCATCAGCTGATGCAGTTTATTTGCATCAGCTGGGAATAAGATTTTTTTTTTTAACCCATTTGATGCCTTTTTGTATTTCAAAATTGAATCTTGCATCTAATAAAATGTTTTGCTTTCTTTTAAAGCTTTTGACTCTTGTATTTATTTTTAGGTGTAGATTTGATGGGATTTTATTAGATTGTATATGTTTTATTTCTATCATTCTGCTCTGCAATATTACTGTGCATTTTATATTTTCCAATTTTTATTTTTTTTTATAACTACATATTTTGCTTTGTTCAAGTCCCTTGAAAACATCTATGACCAAATATGAACTTTGCTAAAGTTAAAGGGAAGCATGTTATTAAATTAATGCATAATACTCAATAAGTCACTTTTTTATGTTTGCATATGCTCCACTTTCCACTTGTTGGAGATGATTGGTCGGAGTGGCCATCTTTGAGAGCCAGACGTTCCCCCTTCCAGATAGTTTTTTTTTTATAGTTTTTTTTTAAAGATAATCCTTAAATTATTGTTTCATTAATTGGAATTTTGCAACATTATGCATTTGGATAATTCAGCTTTACTTTGTGTGCCAATTCAGAACAAGGGCATCTCACATTAGTCCAGCTTATAAGTGTTCATACAAGCCCATTTATAAAAGATCATTACTGAGTTGCTAAAAAGGCACCAGACTGTAGTTTTGGATTTAATCCATAATTAAATCAAGTTGCCTAAAAACCTAAGACACTGTCAACAGCACATTCAGTAGCTCTTGTTTATTGGTGATTCGAGAGGATTCACACATTTCTGTCTGGCAGAATGGAAGCAGAGTTCAGTGACCTCTGTGTCTGTTTGAGGCTCAGGCCAATCTGGAGAATCTGCTCTGTAACACAAACTGCTGCTTCAGCCGACTGGCTGTCTGGGTTTGTTCCTGAAGGCTCTGTCTGCAGCTCAGGATAACTGCAGCCATCAACCAGACAACACTGCTGCCTTTTAAGTTCCTCAGTCAGTGATGGAGCTTCTCTTTTATTATGTCTTCAGCAGAAGGTGGACACCACAAAAAATGAAAGTGAATGAATTAAAAAGATAAAATATCTAAGAGTGACTTGGTGCTACTAATTACGGGCAAGTGAGTCACTCCGAGGTAGAAATGCACAGTTATCCATCCTGCACACCAGCAGCAATGATATTCTAGGGACAGAACTTCAATTTTAAAATAAAAAAAAGCTCAGTGTCGCTAAATAAAATGTTTTTTCTCAGACAAATTAACAACAAACATGAAGACTCCAAAATATTACAAGAAATGTTAAAATGCCCTCAATACAGCTTGTAATTAGTTTATTCAAGCAGAGATAGACTTTAAATAAAACATATACTGGTATTGTTGGTCTAAAAAATCCATATGAACTTTCTTGTTTGTTCTTATTAAAAACTAATAAGTGAACTGGAAATTTGTTTTTTGCCATGTAAACTCTGTGAGCCTGTGTACACAGCATATATCACCTGTCAATAACTCGTAGCAGAACTCACTGAATTCACCAAACATTTACTTTAGTGTTGAAGACAGAAGCTGTAACAAACCCTCCCAACAAATGCATTGTAATGTTTTTTGTTAGTTCACATTTGTATAAAAATGTCCTCAGTGTAGAAATTCCCTTTGAAAGTCCTGTGTTTATATTGTCTTACAAAAAGGTGGCGAGTAGAAACCTATTTACTACTATTTATCAATGCGGTAATATTGACTTTAGATAGAAATTACTCGATGAAAACCCAGTAAGTCTGATCCTAAACTGAATATTGGACATTAGCTGGACACAAAGCAATGAGCTACTGCTTTGTTCTTTCAGGAAAGTTGCATTACATCCCCCAGTTTTTCCTCCCTTTTTGATGATAAACATTTTCCTGGTGATTTGACAGTTTACAAAGTGGAGGTGAGTCAACTGAACATGCATGAGATGTTGTGTATTTACAACAGCTGCTAATTTTACCACTAGAGGGAAGTATGGTTGTGGAGTAGATGCTTCACCGAGTCGAGTGCTGACTCACTGTCAGAGAGGCCTAAAGCTTAAATCTCATACGAAAGCATACACCGTTTATTTTTGTGCTCAACTGGAGATCTTGCAATCATAAGTGGACTGTGCAATGATGATGATTGTGAAGTTCAAGCTTTGCATATTTGCAAGACAAACATTTTTTTTTTTTTTTTTGATGAGAGAAGAGCACTTTTTTTTTTTTTTTTTTTTTTTTTTTTTTTTTTACCCCGAAAGCAGAAGTAAAAATATGCAATTACTCCAGATTGGAAGAAATCGTGAATATGTAATCATGTACTTGTTCCTGAGATCTGGATGCATAGCGATGCCTTGTACTGCAACATGGAAGTTCAGGCTTATGTGTAAAAGCAAGACTGCCTTATCATTATCCCCTCAGTGTGGTGCTGGCAGTTTATGCTGAGATACCCTCTGCTGCACTCAGAAATGTTCCAAGCTCAAGGTTAGCCAGAGAGAAAAAACTGAATGAGAACTGTTTTTTGGAGAGTAAAGAGGCTATTTTCAGGCTGGTCCACATTTCTTGGACTGGCTTTATCAGTGTGTCCTCAGAGTGCATAAAAAGACATTTGAAGCTGGAAGAAATTGTTCTTTAATTTTCTCCAGCTTATTAAGCCCTCTGAATTCACTGCACAGAACTGACTTTTTTTCACACGTCATCTGAATCCTAAGTGAAGACTTAGAGGCAGAAGTAGCGCCTGACTGACGTTCAGAGCAGTCTGAGCCTGGTTTATATACAAATCCTGCTCCCATAGATCCACAGTGTTTTCCAGAAAGTGCCATCATTACCTGAAATATTACGGATCAGCTTAAGTTAATCATTTAATAGGCAACATGCTAAAGGATAGACTATACTCTGGGATGAATGTAAAAGATATTAAACAAGTGGAGTTTTCACACGTACCTGCACTGCAGAATGTTATAATAAAATGAGTAAAGTTGATGTCCATGTTCATGTTTAAATTGAAGCTGTTTGCTGAGTGATACACTTACTGGCTATTTTACAAAGTACACCTCTTAAAGTAACTGTCAACATGGATATAACTAATCAGCCAATCACAAAACACCAGCTCTTTACATTTAGTCATTTAGACACAGTCAAGATGACTTGCTAATGTTTAAACTGAGCATCCAAATAAGGAAGATGGGGAATTTAAGTGAATTTTAATGTGGCTCTCAGAAACTATCCACTGAGATTTTCTCACACAACCATCTTAAAGGTTTACAGATTGGAACCAAAGTATGCATTTCTGCTCTATAGTTATTTAGCCGATGCTTTTATTCAAAGCAACTTACATACACACTCATACCACATCAGGGGGCACCTTAGAGTTCAGTGCCTTTCCCAAGGACACTTCAGCACATAGTTAACAGTTTGCCAAAACCTTAAAGCAGATGGGCTACAGTAGCAGAATACCACACATTGTGTCACTCCTGTCTTGTAAGAAAACAAGAAACCAAAACTCCAAGAAAACTGGACAATAGAAGACTGATGATGGTTTGACGAGTCCCCATTTCATCTGGTTAGGGTCAGAATCTGGTGTAAACAACACGAAGGCAGGTATCCATCCTGCATGGTATCAACAATCAGGCAACTGCTGGTTGTGCAATGGAGAGCATGGTTTAGATGCCATGACCTGCCCTAGTATTGTTTCTGACCATGTCTTCACTCCATCACTTTATAAACACAATGGCTACTTCCAACAGGATAATGCACCATGTCACAAAGCTCAAATCATCTCCAACTGGTTTCTTGAACATGGCAATGGGTTCACTGTACTGGTGTCCAGAGATTCTCATCATAGATGTGCAGTTGACAAATCTGCTGCAAATGTGCAAAGTTATCATGTCAATATGGACAAAAGATACTGTGTTCCTAGGTGGCAAAAATGTCACCTCAAGATTAAAGTAAAACGTTTTCAGAAAATAGACTGCAGAATGCCAATATTTACCCTCCCGAAATTTAAGTACAATATTGGATTTTCCTCAGTAGCCTATCTCATTATTGGATCTTCTTTTTTGTTTTTGTTTTTTTTGTTTTTTGTTATTTAGCTGAAAAATATGTAAGTTTAGACTATTTTTTACTACATTACCAAAACATCAAGATTCTCTTGTGTAATTAATGTGGTATTAGACTTACATGCTTGAACCTGAAAGCAAACTGAGTCTTTCTTGTGTAAGCATTAATTTTTATAAGACAAAAAAAAAAAAAAGTCTTATAAATGGAAAAACGCTTACAACATATCACATTGTGACTGGAATTCTCAAACCCAGTTAAATAATGTTTCATCTGAGGATTTCTTCTACAGAAGCTGGGAGTACCTATGCCTGGATATATTTAGTACTGGTGCAATCATCTTTAGCTTGTGTGTCACTGCTCCGTTGTGTTGAGATTGCAAAACCAATGTGACGAGCTCACTTTTCTCAGAAGATAAATATTTCAAGAATGAGTTACATACTCCGATATGTTTAAGGCCTTGTTCATTATTGGGATCGTTTTTGTAGTGACCACTCCCCTCATATTTTTTTTTCTTTTTTGGTAATGTGTGAAGTTTAAAAAAATTCATATGAAAACAACAAAAACAAACATCTAGACTCATCTAAACATTTATTTTTATGGATTGTTTCACCATGGTCCAATTGTCTTTAGGTAACATCACTCAGACCAATTAGAAGAGCTTAATTTTAGTAAAACTTTACATCTAAATTGGTTTCTATTTAAACTTATATTTCTAAATCCCCCAAACCCCCTAAAACACGGATAAAAATTCTTTACTCAGTCTGTCTTCAGACAAAAGATCTCTTCAGACGATATGTCATCATATTGCATGCAAACAAAGGGGCAGATGAGTATTTCTGATATTTTGCCCCTTAACTCCTTAGCTCGTTCACCTCCTTCCTCTCCCTCACCTCTCAGCATCCACCACCCCAATTCTCCCCCTCCCCATCCTTTCACACTGTCCCCCTCTCTCACTCCGGTAGTTGTCATGGCGATGGAGTCAGCCCCAGCGTCGGCTCCAGGGGTTGTTGCCATGGAGATCCCGTTACAAGGTGCGCTCCCGGTGGTGGAGGAGGACGAGGACAACAGCATACCTGGGTTCGAGGAGCAAATACGGCATCGCCGGGGAGGAGGGAGACGGCGACGCGGAGTACCGTTCAACCGAAGCGGCTACTACATGCTGATAGTGATCGGGGAGATCGGCACAGAGCACCAGCTGGACGCCGCCAGGGTGCAGATAGAGCGGGGTGAGTGATGAATAAACACCGGCTGTAATTTAAAAAAAAAAACAACAAAAAACCCAAACATATACATATACATATATTTATATGCCAGCTCAGAGCTCAGCTTCACGGTAAAAAGTCCTGCAAGGTTCAAACCTTCAAAGATCTGCAGGAGAGAAACAGTTTGACGCAATGAGCAGGACAGCATCCTTAGGCAGACAGTTGCTGCAGCATTGCACCATGGGACACCACGCACGCATTTCCCGTCCCTTCTGTGCACTGCACGACAGTAAAATTGCAGACTCAAGTTAGGGGGAAAATATTTCTTGAAATGACCCGATGTTGTGTTTTCAGAAGAATAATTTCAAGCACTGCTAGCAGACAGAAATCTGACCAATCAGCACAGTTGCATGAGCAATTAAACAACAACATTGTTGTTTTTTTTTTAAAATAATTATTTTTGTATAATGTTTCAGGTTTTGGTATCTATGAGTTTATCAATATTTTGATCACACTGTGGTTTTTAAGGTACCTCAAATTAAAAGCAACTCAGCAGTGAGAGTGCAACTTTTGCCACAGATGACCTGTCAGCGTCCTGCTGTCACTAGTGCTCACCATTCAGGTGAATATCTCAGCTCTGCTCCTGCTGGTGAGCTGCAGCACTCTGCAGTCATTCCTGCCACTGAGACCTGCCATAAGTTACAGGATGTAAATGGATTGTTTGTAACAGATGACGCTGTTTGAGTTTTCCAGAAAACCGCCTGTCAGCAATTTCTTGCTGCGCTGTGGCCACTCTGAGCTGCTTTCTGTCCAGATTGCATTTTCAGATGGCAGTCTAGCTCCATATCAACTTCATCTGTCCCCTCTGACCTCTTCTGACTTCCACCTTTTGGGAATTGACACCCCTGCTGCTCTGTTGCGAGCTGGGTTTCATACACTCTTGTTACAGCATCTATCCCCTCTCCCTGAGGTCGGTGTTTTCAGTGTGACTCAGTGTAAATGGCCGATCATCAGCTCCCATTACCTACACATTATGCTTGAGTTATCCCTCTGCGTGGTTATTGCGCTGGTCTGAAACCAGTCACCCTCCCTGCAGCACTGCAGTCAAAATCCAAACAAAACGACTAAAAGCTCTTTCTCAGATGTGTGAATTGATCTGTGATGTGGAAGATGCAAATGCAGTCAGGTTTATTATTTTTTTTCCCCTAATCATCAGCCTGACGGAAGGTTGAAATGATGTAGTAACGTAATGATGGGGTTCTGGGATTATGGCTGCACACCACATCTTTCACAGCTAACTTGTGTCTCAGTGAGCACAGTTAGACCAAACTTAATCAGAACGAGAGTATGATGTTTCCTCCAGTGATACTTGTCAGGACTTTCAGCCTGAGTTATGTTTCTAAAGAGAAAAAACTGCAGCTGTGTTGTTGGGATTAAACTTAACGCCTGTCCATTCCAGTCTTTGACAGCAAGAGGATCTTAAAGTCATACTTTATATTAAAACTTTAAGCAATATTTTTTGTCTCCTGCATCACAAAGCAACTGAACTAATGCTGTTTAGTTTGAATTAAACTGCATGTAGCTTTGGTGGCTGAGCTGTGGTTAACATCTAATTCAGATATACATGAATCAGTTATTAACTTAATACAACATGTTTCCACAGTCTGCTGGTTTGGTTTAGATATGCTAGTATTAAATACAGAGTTGAAATTTATGACTTATGTGTGGTGTCTGTTTTGTTCATTATTAGTTTGGGTTGTGTAACACAAAAGGCTTTAAAGATGAAGACTAAGCTTTAAGTTTTGCAGTGCATATCTGGTTTTCTTCCACTGGCTGTGATAAAGGCCAACACAAAGCTGCTTCCCTTATGATTTTCTGTTGAAATCATCAGACATCTACTATCACATCCAGTGTTAGAGGCTTCTGAGCTTGGCTCATATTATATATAGGAAGACGTGAGACTGGCTTTGGACACTTATTGACTGTAGAGAATAAATGGACAAAAGATTTCTTCTGCATGTGGAACATCAGAATGAGCAGATTTAGCAAAAGCAAACTAAATTCACTGGCTATACTCTGAGACAATACTGCTGAAA
Source organism: Telmatherina bonti (assembly GCF_933228915.1). Lineage (NCBI taxonomy): Eukaryota > Metazoa > Chordata > Actinopteri > Atheriniformes > Telmatherinidae > Telmatherina > Telmatherina bonti. The sequence continues at coordinate 21,301,531 of NC_136620.1, read as the reverse complement.
TGACTGTTTAACTTGGGATAGCAGCAGCTCGGGTGGTAGAGCGGGTCATCTGATCACTAGAAGGTAGACGGTTTGAATTCCACTCTGCCAGGCAGTCTGTCATTGTGTAATATATTTATTCTTTTTAATTTTTTTAAAATTTATTTTTAAAATTGACTTGTGATCAGGCGACCTAAAAAGTCCCTCAGACAGCTGCAGTCAGTCCAGATTCCTGCTGCCTGAGTCCTCACTAAGACCAAGAAAGTGGCTCATATAACTCCAGTACTCAGATCTCTACAATGGATTCCTGTCTGTCAAAGAACTGTCATCAAAATTCTGCTGTATTTTCACATAGCGCTGATTGGTTTCAGACCAAAATACATTCAAGATCTTCTGGTTTGTTATGAACCAACCAGATCTCCCGGGTCATCAGGATCAGGTCTACTTTCTGTTCCCAGAGTAAGAACTAAACATGGAGAGAATCCTTACTTGTTGACCAAACTTGTAGAAAACTGCAGGTCTGCTGATACTCTCAGCTGCTTTAAATCAAGTTTGAAAACTGTTTTATGTGCAACTTTTTATCAAAAATAATTTCTGATACTGTAACCTTTATGCGTTTTATGCATCATGCATTTTATTTTTATTTATATATTTATTTATTAAAATTAGTTTTAAGTATTTCCCGCACCCCAGTGTAATGCTTTTAATGTTTTTATGTAAAGAGCTTTGAATAGTCCTATCATGAAATGTGCCATCCAAAAAAACCTGCCTTGTCTTACACATAAAAAGATTTACAAATTGATGCTCACAAGGAGAGGGGAGAAGTAAAACTTAGCGAAAGCCACTTCGATTTGTAAATGAACTTAATACATTCACAAAAAACAAAGAACTGCTTCCTTATTCAATCATCAAAGAAAAAACTAATCAACAAACATGAATTTATTCATTAATTTTCTATACCACTTAGTCCAATTCAGGGTCACAGGGAAGCAGGGGCCTATCCCATCAATCATCATGCGAGAGACAGGACACACCCAGGACAGCTCGCCAGTTCATCACAGGGCCAACAAACAGTTAGTGTAATGTAAATACATGCATACGTTTCTGCATTTATACAGTGATTAAACCACAGGTTGACTTTCATATATATCCAGTGGTAATGGGAATACCACAAGGGTATAAAATAGTCTAAACCACACCCACACTGGACCCTCTCAGTGTCCATCAGTCTACTCCAGGGTGGTGTTGGCTATACATAGCTTGCCACCACCAAGTGTGAAATGAATAATAATTGCCATTTAAAATGCTTTGAAGGCCGTGAAAAATGCCTTATAAATCTCATCTATTATTATTTTAATCACAGATTAGCCAACCAGTTACTATTTAGGTATTAAAAAGCTATTTGTGTTGTATTACTTAAAGTCTAAAATTAAATTAGCCAATTAATAGCAGTTTGTTTGAGAATATTTATCAAATTTAAAAACTGCAAACCCATCATTTTGAGTAAGAAAAAACAGTTCTTTCATGAAAAATAAATAAACTGATTAACTGATCAATCATAAGGCTTCTGAATAATCGTTTTCTGGGGTAAAGAAAACAGACAGTAACTCCTGATATGTATATATTTCTGCAGATGAGTTCTTTCTTACCTGTAGACACCTGTGTGTGAGACTATCCAGCATGTGACTGGGTGACATCCTCCACTAAACGATGATTCAGGAAAACAGAAACAAAGCTCTGCTCTCTCTAGTTTGCAGTCCTGTGGATGTTAACAGCTGATTTATATGATGAATACAATAAGTAAGCATCGATGAGCGAATGCTAACAAAATATCAGTAACGCTGAGACAGAATGTCTGGAAGCAGACTGCAGTCTGCAGTGAAGGGACATTTCTCCTCAGATAAGGGCAAAGCAAGATCTACAAAATATTTTCTTCCTGTGAAAGAGCAGACGTCATCTGTGAGATAAGGATTAGAAAAATCGTAATAATCTAATTCCCTGCTGTCGCCTCAAGGAAACTACAAGTGGATAAGATGAGAGAGGTGTGTGTGCTGGTCTCTGACACAAGTTTCCTCTGAAGTTTGGCTCACAGCAGATCAGTAGAATCTATTAAAACTGTAAGCTTGTGTGTGCAAAATAAGCCAAGCAAGAGCAAGAGTTGGTTGTGTATGTGTGTGTGATCACTCAGTTCATTACTGAATAATTTTGCTGATCTAATGTCGTTATCAAAATGAATATAAAAATCAGTTCCATCATATGATAACGACACTCTTCATACTTTGGCATTTTATTAAATGGTTCTAACACGGTTATAATCACGCATCAGTCAGACATCACCAGCTGAAATGTGTCACATTTTTTCATGTTATGAAGCATCACACAGGCTTCTTCCTTTCTGCACCACGTCCCAGAGGGTTTAAACTGTTGTCCTTCTTCTTCTCACTTGGCCCAAATGAATGGCATATTGGCAGGTCTGTGCAGATCCTGAGAACAAAGTGTACTTCATTTGAATGTGTTGAAGCAGGGAAACAACCAAGACCTGCATGACAGTTGCCCTTAAAGGCTGCAGTTTAAGAACATTGGCCTATCCTCATCACAAACCATGTAAAAGGTGTGTTTGTCCATATGTCCAACTTGTAAAAGTCTCACAGTCCGTAGCTGCAAATGGTAGGGTGTGTGCATACAGTTTATGTGACGTTATGAGAGTCACGTTGTGTGTGCAGATATCTGTAACTGTCTAACCATGTACTTTGTAACATGCAGATGTATACATAGTGTCAATTCAAACCCTGATTATGTGCTTTTTACTCCTAAACATGACTTCCAGGAGTGAGATTGCAGTAGATAAGTAAGGAGTGATGTGTGGGAATGAAGCAGGGATCTGAAATGACTCATGTTAAAAACACTGGGTAGGACGAGTCTCAAAGTAGCACTGTGTAACTCTTTGACCTTAAGATATATGTATTTCTGAATCATATTGATGGAACTGTGCCATTTAGATTGTTCATTCCTGGAGTCTCGTTGTTGCCCAGAAGAGTCCAGAGGCTGAGAAACCGTACTTTACAAGTTTTTCTTCCAGGATACTGCATCACTTTACAGCTGAGAGTCACTTTATACACCGCATCACATGGCAGCAACTGAATATCAAAAGTGCACAATGCTTGATTCATCTAAGAAAGGTGAGAAGAAGTTTTTAGAGAAATAGAGGAAAAGAAAGAGAGAAAGGGACAGAACAAAAGACAAGACAACAGTCAAACTGCCTTTTGCCAACTGGAGAGATGTGTAGGATGCAAGGTGGATGCTGAATTACTCATCATTAGGGGGTGCCTCGGGGAATCCATGAGAACCAGATGCTTCTTAATGCAGACATGCATGAAGGCCATCATGTGAAAGATCCACTTTCCTTTTCTCTCCTTATTGCACTGGTGGAATACAGAAACTGGATGTTAATGCAAATAAACTCACATGAAGACATATGATTTTGACATAGTGATAAAACAACCTTGAGTCATATTTGTGCAGAGAAGTGCTATGCAGTACAGCCACCTTTTATGCACAACAATATTTTTTAAAAGGTTACGGCAGTTTCATAGATTTTGATATTTTTTTCTTTGTTTACATGCTTCACTGGTTGCCCACTTGATATGTCTGTTTTCTTGACTTGACTTGGATGGAACTGTTACAGTTTTTACTGTCACATAAAGATAACTGGATATGTGAAAGTGTGTGTCAAAAAAGATGTCCCTTTCACTGAAGACTAGCATCAAGGCTCCTGACTAAAACTAGAATGAGTTGAGTTGAAAAGACTAATTTTGCTTCAGTGCATGATGCTTGCATCACCATGTTCCCCACCTACAGTATGTGTGGAACATAGCTTGGTACACAAGGTCTGTTAGATATTTACTTTATTCAAGTTTGTTTCGTCAAACAAGATTTTTTTTTCCAACTCATGTGAATTTAGTTTAGGTAACCTTACAAAAATGCTTTCATGTTTTCCTTTACTGAAACAGTTTCTGTCTTACCAATCTGTTGTGAAATAGAGCTGAGGTGGTTGTTGTCCTTTGAAGATAAAGAGGTTTTCTCTTCTGAGGTTTAACTTTGGGTTATTTGTCATTTCATGACAAGACTTTTATGGTAATTTTGTCAGCTAAAGCACAGAAAAATCTTTTTTTCAGTTTCACATAATTATATTACAGCCATACCTGGATGAGTTACAGCTCATCAGAGTTGTCAGCTTCTTTTGTTTTCATGTCTTCTTAAACCAGTCATTTCTTTAATTTGTCTTATTGGGAATGTAAATTGTGGGACCTCATGCAGCTTTTCTGAACCATGTTTATTTAAACTAGAGCACTTAGAAAGCACAGACAGAAACACCAAAATGGTAGAGGCCCTATATTTGAGTATTTTTTATTTTTGTTGCATGGCCTGCAACTTTACCCACTTTGATGGTTGTCCCCGTTTTTATCAGTGTTATTTTAACACCCAGCTGGCAGCTGTTTTCACTGAAAAAGCTCTGATTCAACAAATGTCTCCAATAGAGAGAGAAGTTTACTCAGGAGCAGATTTCTCTAAGGATTTGGCAGCTTAAAGAGAAGGAAGGTTTGGATCTTATTTGGCAGGCGTCTACAAAATGCAAGAAAGTGATAGAAAAATAAAATTGCTAGATTGCACACTCCCGCATTAAAAAGCCAAGTAATCATTACTAACTATAGTACAATACTTTTAAAATAAATAAAAGGACACATCCATATTTCTTTTTCTAGTGTTTGTTTTAAAAATGGTTTGAAAAAGATTCATAATAAAGGAAAAAAACACAAGTGACATATAAATTGGTTTGATTATTTTAATTCAAAACAAAAGATTTTATTTCGGCCCTGTAATAGACAGGAAACCTGTCTGGGGTTCCCCCTCGCCTGCTAATTGCTGTTATAGGCTCCACCTACCTGCAAACCTGAAATAGAGTAAGTGGTATAAAATATAAGGATTGAATGGATCACATGAAATATAATATGCATAATTTATTTGGTAATGAAATGCAACAACCCCAAAAAAGACTTAAAAGAAGAATCCAATTTTATATGAGTCTTTGCAAAGAGGTTTGATGTATTTTCATTATTTTTTCGGTTCTAGAGAACAAAAGAGAAAAGAAAAAAAAACTTTAAAAAGTAGTAAATAGCAGAAGCCGAGAGCAGTAGTATTTTTTCTAAGATTCTTATCTTGTGACAACCAACTTTTTTTGTCACAAAAACGAGAAAATTGTCTCATCTCGATAAAAACAAAGTTGGTTATGTCGTGATGACAAAATAATCATCACATGATCACGGGAAAATGCTCTTTGTTATCATGAGAAAATGAGAAAATTAAGTTGTTATCTTGAGGTAACCACTGGGGGAAAAAAAATAATAGGGAAAAATGACCGCTCTTGCCTTCCGTAGTAAATTGTGTAAAACACTGAATGAAACATGGTCATAGTCAGTATCAATGTTAACAACGCTGATGCATGGAAAATGTGATTTTGTCATTCAGGCAAAGTTTTTTTCTTTAAATCTATTACTTTTAAATTTTTCAAATGGACCAAAACACAAGGATGACAAAAAGGAGGAGGCAGAACCTTGTAGAGGACTGTCATTATGAACAAAGATGTCTAAAAACAGGCAGAATAGACTCATCAAGGGACCGGATTCCTCTTGCATAGTCTCCTCTAGAGGCCTTAAGTTGTCGAGAGTACATCAGGTAAATGTTATGATATACTCAAAAAGTATCTCCAAATAGTCTTCAATCTGTTCTATCTCAGATTTGTGAAGATGTAGCTGTTCTAATTGTATAATGTCAACATGGTGACGTTTGGAACATGTTGACATTACACAATTAAAACAGTATATCTTCATAAACCTGGAACCTTTTCTGCTCATTGACTTCCCTGCTTCCCAAAAACCGTTTGGACTCGGAGCTGCGGGGATGAGGTGGGAGGAGGTGAAGAAGCTCCAGCAACAGATGGCAAAAGGTTACGTACATGACTCACTGTGAAAGAAGTGCAGCTCAGGATCATGAGAATGTCGCCCAGATAGGTTCTGTTCAGCTTCACTAATGTCTGTCTGTCCTTCACTGCTTCACAAAGTCCTCAATCATCCTTTCTCTTCTTTCCTGGCAGGAATTCGATCCTGGGACGTGGATCTCAAGTGCTGTAACCTTGATGAGCAGCTGCAGCTGTTTATAACTCGTCACTCTGCCCACTTCTCCTCCGAGGTCAGAGGTCAGTTTGGTGTGCCTCTGTGTGAGCCGCTGAACCTGTGATGCTGGAAACCAGTCAGGCCTGGGGAAAGGACAAAAGTACTACGTCTGATTGGAAAACTGATTTAGGCAGAATAAAACAAAATACTCCAGATTTATAAACTGCATTTAGCTCAATCCTAATGAAAATACAGAGTTGTCCTATCAAACAGTAGAAACACAAGCCGCACCATTCATCATCAGGTCTCCCAGCTAAGATATGCTAGACCTGCTTCCTGTTTTCATGGTGGCTGTTTATGCTTTGCTACAGTCTCAGTACATGCAAACATGTGTCTGTTTTGTTTTCTCATCACATCAATTCTGGATTCAGAACTTGCAAAATAGGACATTTCTACCTTTAGGAGCTGCCAGCCTGCAAAGACTTTTATGTCCTTTGACCCAGAAGTTGTAAGAGACATTCTGATATTATAGTGCTGCAGAAAGCAGAGTGATATTATAGTGAGTCGAGTTTATGACTAATTTAGAATATGTGTATATGGACTCAGTGCAGGTTAGATTACTTAATAAAATTATGAATACCAATAATTAGGGGTGTACAATGAAATGAAAATATATTAATATAATATCAACATATGCAATATGATTATTGCAAAGGCAGCTACAATACCAGAGAGACATCTTGACTTGAAATAGTTCGAGGGAATTCTGCTTATGAATATTCAGCGACTAACCGGCATGCTCAGAGGAGCTAGAGGTCGACTTCTTATTTCTGATTGGACACCGTGTGTCACTTCAGGTGACTGATGTGTCACTTGAGGAAGACAGAAACAGCTTCCCAGACTGGCAAGGATTACTAGTGTAGCTACACCATTCAGAAGTAAATTTTAAAGTAGTTTCTTAACTTGTCATCCTTTATTGTTCTAGAAGACTTTTAGTCTAGTTTAGCTATTAATGTTATAAAAGGCAGTTACCAAGTTAGCCTGAAGCCATGTTGCAGTGCTGATCTAGTCACATTGTAGCGCATGGTTTAAGATAATAGGGGAACCAAATCATGTTTAGTCTTCAGTGAGTGCACCAATGGATTTTGCATCAATATATCAGTTGATCAGGATTTTCACATTGGAGCAAAAATTTAATTATAAAGAATGGTCAGAGAGTATCTCAGTGTCCACATTACTTTGCTCTGGCTAAGCTAGAGATATATATGGTAGTTTAATTTAAACAGTAGGTTAGCAAGGTTACTCTATTGGATTGTAAATGTGAACATAAGCTTCACCCTAAAAATGTGGAAAAATATAGCTTGCCTTATTTGTGTAGCAAGATATGAATGAGGAGAAAGGGAAATATATCCGACTTTTTTGGTTAAGAAGGACAGAGATCAGGATGAGACAGACTAACTCCCATGTGGAGTTAGCCACACAATGATTCATTCTCCCATCACCATCAGACAGTAAAGCAGAACGGCTGAAGGAAGAAGCCATTTCTTTCCCTACCACCACATTAAGCACCACATGCTGCGCTGGGAAACAACCTACTTACCTTTATAGACCTTTTTGAACATGCAAACATTTCCACTTGATGATCCAGATTATTATTGTAATTTCATTTTTCATGTCATTTATGTAATCACAGTTATCACAGCTGTCTATGAGTGTGTGTGTGTTAGAGAGAAACACAATTATTTTCTTTGTCAGCATACAACCCCCATGAGGTGTATTGCCCACCCTCTGAGCATGCCGTGTATATATGTACAGTCTTGCTCCACCACTGTGTGTGTATGCAGCCCTCGTCAATACACCTCAGATGAATGTATTTATATTAAAGTATTTGTTTATACATATCAAGTCATTTCATCAATATATTATTCAACAATGATACAGCAGATACTGAGATTACAATAACATCACGGTGCCCTAGTGATGAAGTAGCCAATCAAACACATGATCCATACTGTTTAGCCAATTTAGCTAGAGTAAATGAGAAAATTAAGGCTGTGCTAGTCTGGGTAAGCTCATACACACACACACACACACACACACACACACACACACACACACACACACACACACACACACACACACACACACACACACACACACACACACACACACAAATTAAATGAAACGAATACTACATTTATCCCAGAGGAATATTGTAATGGAGGTTATTTCTTTCTTTTTGAAACTGTTTCAATTAAAAATAATGAACAATTGACAGTCATACTCTTGTTGCGAGTTATAAAAAATATCAAAATACTGTCATAAAAAATTTACATTTTAATAAATATTTAATGTAGTCTAATTTAATTGATTTACAGAAGTAAATTATATTGTTTTTTTTTTTTTAAACGCAAAAGCAAGGCTAGAAATAGACACACACCTCACTACATTCATCATACTTTTGAATTAGATTTAGTGAAGATTTAATCCATATTGCATCAGAATTACCTCTGTATATCACCACCAGAGTGACAGCTCATGGAGCCATGGCCCTGTAATGTCTGTGTGTGTTTGTGTTTGTGTGTTGGTCTGCCTGTGTCTATGTGACACAATAATTCATGGCCCAAAGCTCAGGATGAACATGCAATGGATACTGAATGGGGAATTATTTCAATCATCTGCTAGGGTAAGGGTTTGAAAGAATCACACACACACACACACACACACACACACACACACACACACACACACACACACACACACACACACACACACACACACACACACACACACACACACACACACACACACACACACACACACACACACACACACACGGGTAGCAACAGACAAGCTCAGCAGAGATTGTAACTGCACTGGTGGCAAGTGCTATGCAGAGGCTGCAGGCAGCAGAAAATGACACAGCATTTTTTAACACAGTTGTTTTACAAAGAAAATTCCTTCAATGGAAACAGAAATTCTGTGAAACAATCGATAAGATGTGAATCTTATCTGTCATCTGCCTGTAAAGATTGTGTGAATCACAAAGAACCAAGCCAAAGTTCTTTCCAGTCTTCCACCTGATGAGAAAGTAATTGCAGGACGTTGACATCTGAACTCTGAACAAATTGAATAAGCACAAGCCAGTCATGTTTTCCTACGAGGTCAGATGATGCTGACTTTTCAGAAATGACTGTATGACTGGTTTCTTCTCTGTGACTGTTGTAGTTCAAGCCCTTTTGTTAGACTAGTTTACACTTTTACTGCCATACACACTCATTGTCTCATTGTGACATTGTACTTTTTATCATCCATCAAAATTAATTGTTCTTAAAGGTTTAAGGACATCAAATTTACACTTTAAAATATGTTTTCTACCTTCTGTGATATATTTAAAGATCATTGCTTGGAGAGACTTTGTTATGGAAATGGTGGCATCCTGTATCGTTTTGTCGTTTTTTTTTTTTTTTATTACTCATCACACTGCTTTAAACCAAGCCACTTCAGTATAAACTATCTGTTCAGTGGGGTTTGTTCTCCAATGTAAACTGGCCTTACTGCAGCTCTTTCTCATGCTGTAAGCAGACAAGACAAAGAAGCTCTGCTGATACAGCCTTCTGCTTTGTGGTTGTGATGTTCACAGAAAAATTTTATGTTAAACCAGGTCTGAAGAAACCATATTTACATTTCTGCACCAAAAGTTAAATCAACATCTCATTTCTACCCTCTCAAATTTTTAATTTAAGTTCATTTTGCGCTGCATTTGTAACAGGAACAATTTTCATCCACTGTATCATGTTGAAAATGAACAGTGTGCCTACTCTAACTTGTAAGGGAGATCGCCATAAATCCTTCAGGTTGTGAGATATATGTGAAGCTGGAGGACTACGCATGGAGACTGAGAGTATTGATTATCTGTGATAATCCCCCCAACCCCTTTCTAGTGCACCAAACAAACCAAATCAATAGCACTTCAATGGAGAGTAATCCAATGACCGCAGTGCAGAAATAGATAATGGGCATCACGTTTCTTTCAGCTGACAGCAAAATCTCCACTGTGGGGAAACGACAGCAGCACTCCCACAGTCTACTCAGCTGAGTTTAGCTGTGAGGTGAAAAGGTGAGAAAGAACCGATTACACCTATTAAGGATTAGACCATTAAAACGTATTGATCACACTCCTCTCTTTCTTAACTAGATGAGATTTCTTCAGGCCGCCTGTTCAGATGTAGATATATTGTTCTCTGTTGTTTTAGGTTTTCCAAGGATGTTAGAAAAGGTCCTCTTATGTCATGACTGTTCTCCACTACACTTTTCCCTTTCCTCATTATTTTATGTCCCCTCTTCACTATTAATATCACACCTCTCACAGCTTGTCCTTGATTTTTTTTTTTTTTACTCATGGATGTATAGTGTTCTTCAAAGGCAGTTCTCAGTCTGTAGGAGGGGGTGTTTTGTTTCTGGAGGGCTCTAGAGTAGTGCTGTTTTAAATGTAGAATTTCAGTGCAGGGTTTTTCTTGAAAAGGAAACTTTCCTTTCCTTAGCTCCACATGTTTTCTTACAGAGAATAGAAAGTGTACAATGTTCAGTTGAAAGTTTTTGACACTGAACAATGCAGGATTCTGAACATGCCAGGTGACAAGGCTGATCCACAACCAAACTGAATCATTATCATTATTCGTGTTTTTCTTCATTTGAGTGTGATTAAATCAATACAATGTAACATATCTAATCTTTATTGTCTTTTAAAACAATGAAAAATTTAATTTATACCTGAATTTGTGTAGCAATCTCGTATTGCAGCAGGACATCCATACAGAGAAAGTGAGTCTTAACTTTTATCCTCTACGACATGAGTTCCACAAATTTGGGGACTGAGAACAGATGTGCACAGCTGTGCCAAAATGATCTTTTTCCAGACCTGACCTTAACGGTCTGCACAAAAACCTCTCTAATTTATTTCTGCTTTAATTTTTTAGACTTGTCCTTTGTAGTGATAATATTCACACACCGTTCTGTGATTTGATAGAGGTTTAGAGCTCGCTGCATCATTCTACCTGATTCATATTCACCTCGAAAGTGTTTGGTGGTTGAACAGGTAAACCTGAAACGTTTTTCATTTGTGCTTTGTGCCATCTTCATTTTTCCTTAACCAGTAACACATATTCTACTAATTACACTTTATAAGAAAATTTCCTTGAGGCTCTTGAAGTATTCATATACACCTTATGGTTGCAGGGATATTCATTTCATTACAGGTGAACAATTTTGAGTCGGGGCCAAAGGAATAGGTGCAGGGCTCAAAGGGCACAAAAGTTAATTCATGCTTGAGTGGAACTAAAACACTTAAGACAGAGCACTTTACAAAGAAAAGTTTGTCAATGCTGCTGATTGTAACAACCCAAAGACATCTAACAAGCTTCAGGCAGACATGGATCAGTTCGTGTGCTTTTAACATGCACATAATTATGCTATAGCATGTTGTGCAGGTAGTCGATAAGCATTTCATGATTGAAGCCCATGAAGGACAACAGCAGCGAAAGAAAGACACAAATGCTGAGTATGGTATTGAAAAACAAACAAACAAGCAAAACACTAATGCCGTTATAGTACTACTCTTTGGAAAAGTATTTACTTTTTTTCTACTAATTTCACATCCTAACAAAATTTCTTTGAGGCTCTTGAAGTTTTCATATAGACCTTATGGTTGTAGAGATATAGTCATTTTCATTATGGATGGGCAATGGAAATGGTGCTCTGTTGTTTCTTTGTTTAATTTTGACAATAAATAAATTGCTTTCGCAGTTTTATTTTGGTACAGCTTTGTTTATAGTCTCTCTGTTCTTCCAAAACAGAGATGCCCTCTGTTTTTGGACAAAAACGCAAAAGCATGATGGGGGTTACATTATTCACTGGAAGTGAATACAGAAAAGGCTGCATGTTTATGAATGAAGACATCAGGAAACCCAGTACCCAAACAGTTGGTTTAGAAGAGAAAGCCTTATGCCTTTCAGCAACAACCTAAAACAGGCATCCAGCAGTTAAACAGACCAGCTGAGAAGGAAAATATGCACTGTTTTAAATGGAGCAGCAATGAGTCCTGACCTAATTTCTCTTTGGAGAGAGATTAAATTAGTCTTTTCTTGGGGAGTCCTGCAAATTCTGATAAGTTTTAACACCTAACAATGAGATAATGGCAGAAACTAAGCAGAGATGCAAATGCTTCAAAATGTCAGGGAAAAAATGTGGAAAATAATTAGTTTTAAAGCTTAATATGCATTGATATGTGCAAATTGTAAATTATGTACTTTTATTTTTTAGAAAATCTGTTAGAGGCAGTTGTAAATTGGAGATATTGAGATTGACCTTGTATATTATTCAAATATTTCTCCTATTCCTGTTTTTTACACTGTTTACAAGCTACATACTTGTTTCTTGTAGTAATCACAGAGTCTTATAATAAGATGTTAAGTTTGGACCCTGAGTCATATATTCTGTTTGTTGATTTTATATGTAACTCTTCTCAGTTTCTGATGTGATCACTTCTTTTCATTTTATGGCCACTTACAGTCAGAGAGTGATGACTCTGCTGTTTAGTATGGCGGCCCACAATATAATCATCTGTTTCTGCAATGCAAAGCTGCAAAGCCTTTAAGATACACTGACTAGCATGTGGATACCAGCTTTGTGCTTATTCAAAAAGTAACTTACAAATTTATTGCCAAAATTGCAAACACAATTTCTTAAAAGGTAGTTTATTTAATGTATTTGAGTATCCTATGACAAATACTGCACACTGACCCCTAGCGCTGAACAGTAACAATTTCTCTCCACCCCCACCCCACACACTTCTTACCTCTTTATCCTCTTTAAACAAAAACAGAAAAGCATGCATAGGTAGGCCACACAAGGACCTGGCACAAGGACCAGGTGAGATTGGTCATGGATTAGTGTCAGCGATTTACTCTGATTAAGTCTCACACACGCACATTCGTCTGTGTGTATGTATACTGGAACAAATCACTTTTGGAGTTAGGAAGTCTCAATAGGTTTCACTGTTGTTACAATGACTGGATGTGACAGAAAATTCACATGTAAAGGCCTGGGATGTAAGTGAAAGGCATTACAGTGCATGTTTAGCAGCATTCTGCTGAATTTCAGGAGACCTGGGTCTTTGTATTGATCTTAAAACTTTTGTGCACAGTGGAACAGTGTTGATGCCAACCTCATAATATATTGAAAGCATGATATCACTCACACTGTGCATCCCCCAAACTCAAAGTGCAGTATGTTGATAGAAAGAGACTTATCTGTTTATTTGTTAAAAAGCTCTTAAGTGATCCATTAAATAAGACATAGATGAGTCAAAATAAACTAACATTAATGTACATAGGACACATTGCTATTAACCTGTCAGTACAGAAACATCTCTGTGACTTTTTTTGAAAAAACATATTAAACGAACCACTGAGAATTCCGGCCTCGACATCCCAAAGGTCCAAAGATCCTTTGAAGTTAAATAACATCACGTCCTTCGTTTCTTTCTGATGCTCTCTGTTTTTCTACATGTCGCTGAGGGAGATGTGGGTGGGGAGAGAGGGAAAGAGGAAAAGAATCGGTGGGAATAAATTCAGTGTAATCATGTCCTGTGGATCCTCCATCCTACATAAACACATACAAACAAACCCACACACACAGGTTGAGCTTAGTAAGATGGCTTATTCATGGGAGCTCATGAAAGACTACAGCCATGATCGGATCCCAGATAAGAGGCTTCCCAAAAGATCTGTGGAGTGAATGTGGTTTTATAATACAGCTATCATTCATGAAAGCAATTATGCTGATGGTGGACAGGATTACATACATACATACATACATACATACATACATACATACATACATACATACATACATACTTATATATATTTATATATATATACATATATATATACATATATATATGTGTGTGTCTGTGTGTGTGTGTGTGTGTAGAGAGAGAGAGAGACAGAGAGATCCTGATATAAGAGATATAAGAGAACCTGTAGAACACCAAATGGCAGTAGCATAACTGCTTTTATGAATGATTGACATCAAAATCTTGGAGTGAGAAGAGACAGAATACAAGAGAGATGCCAAGTTACCTATCAATGTGAAAATCCGCCAAACTTCATTAGTCTAGTTTTAGCAAAATACACATGAAAATATGCATAGAAAAGCTGACTTATAAAAACACTCATTAAAGTATATAAAAGTCCACTGCAAGTGAGCTTGGTACATCTGATACAATATCCAATACTTAAAGCAATTTTATTTTTGATCTATAAGGAAAGGGGCAAGTGCACCACAAAGCAACACATTTTTTGCTTTTTTTTTTTATTTTTTATTTTTTATTTTTTTAAAATATTTAACCTTTTTGCCTGCTTAAACACTTTCAGACTTACTTACTTAAAACATCCATATCTCACAAGATGTTCTCAGTATTAACTCTTAGCCGCTAATCTTGAAGCTATGTGTAAGTTTATTAAATTGTTAATTTCTTATAAAACCTTTTTTTTTTTTTTTTACTAGACAGAATCGTTGAAAAAATTTTCCACTTTGGTACACTGGTTTGGTGTCTGTCTCCAGCTTTGTATCATATCTCGTTTCAAATCTTCCGGCACTTGCAGTAAAATGTACTCAAATCTGTTCCCTCTCTAAGCACTTCTGTGCATTGTGCTTTATCCTCAGTGCATCATTTAAGCTTCGAATGGATATCTCCACACTTAAGTCTGAGAAGTCGATGGCTTTAATTGTTTTAAAAATCCCAACTAGAGCTGTCCTCAGTTCATGTATTACTTTTTTCCCATCTCTAATGTCTCCATGTCCATGTCACCTCAGTGTGCACTTTGGCTCCACTTTGAAAAAGGCATTAGTTGCCTGTGAGGTTGGAGCTTTAGGATCATTCATGCTGAAAAGTACTTACATCTTTTCAATGTGGAAGTGAGAAGAAAATCCACTTATATTTAGAAGCGCTGATGACACTGAACATTTGACTGAGGCTTTACAGTTTCCATCTTTTCTGGCTACTGGCGTACAGCATGTTCTCTGCTTCATCACCACCAAGAAAATCAAATAATTCATTTCTCATGTTTGCTGATCTTGTCTATAGTATTCCAATTATTAAAAAGGGAGAACTGGTTTTCCACCCAAGATTTATATCTACTTCAGCAAACAGTTGAAGGGTCTAAAATGTGGCTGTCCGTCTAAGTCCAATTAAAATCAATTTAATTTAGTTATATTCTAATCACTTCATTTCACTTCAGGGGAAAATTGAACCCTTTCATGCATGAATTAATAAAAAACAATGCAACATTTTTTAAACAGTATTTCACCTCTACAGACATATGCTGTGATACTTTTTTCTTTATTAGTGATATTTATAATTGATCGTGATTAATGATTTATTTTAAGGTATTCTATATAATACTTATAAAATAATATGTAATCATAATTATGTTATGTAAATCTTATATAAAATATACCTGTATCATTTTCTTTTCCTATTTATTGCAATGGGAAACTTGCAAAATTACATTATGTTCAATTAGATAATATATTTATTTATTCTCCAGTTAGTGGAAACTTTTTTGATAACTCACTAACATCCACTGAAGTGGTTTACTTATAAAAATACCATCCTCATTTATGAATATGCAAGAAAAAAGCTTGTAAATTGGTGTCCACTATCTGGCCACTATGCATGAAAGGGTTAAAAAAAAAATGGAGCATGAAAGTAGCTTAAAAACCATAAATATAACAACAACGACATATAAAACAAAACAAAAGAGAAAGCTTAATCAAATGCCTTGCACTGAAATTAATACTGAGGGACAAGACATCCACTACTTAAACTGATCAGCTTAATGAAACCTTGAAGGGAAATGAGCCCAAAGTCTGTAACAATATATTTTTAAAGGTCTGGTTAATACTTGAATTTGCAATATTATGTCAAAAAAATAAATAAATAAAAAAAAAACAACAAGTAGTCGACTGCTTGTTGTAGATTAAAAGTGTGGAACTGACCCTCCAGATGTTTTTATGACAATTGTAGAAAAATTTCAGGACTTGGTAGATTTTAAGACGGGCATGTCACAATCATCCCCACCCAATTCTACACCCATCCAGTCATTTTATTAAGTGCTTAGTCAAAATTCAGGGCTGCAGGGAAGCTAGAACATATCCCAGCAATCACTGAACAAGAGGCAGAACATGCAAACTCCACACAGAAATGCCACTGTGCAAGTGAAATGAAATATATATGATACACAATAGCAGACCTCCGTGTCATGTTCGCGCAGCTTCATGTTTTTAATTAATTTGGTCTAGTGAAGCAAAACCTGGTAGAAAGTTTATGCCATCAGCAAAGACATGGAGGCTACTTGCACCGAATAACTAGTGGTTAACATGCAGCACTTCTGTTGAATTACTTTGTGTTTCTGAGATGGTCGACACCAAATGTCACTGTCCATTATCATGTGCACTACCTCACTTCTGGTACTGTAAATGTTTTTCCCTGCATAGAGATAGTTTTTTTTTTTTTTTTTTCAGAAATAGCTCACTTAAAAGAAAAAGGTTTTGCTTTTTTCATGGAAATGTAGTATAAACAGGGCCTAGGAAATAGCTCAATCATCACAGGGGGTGAGTTCACCAAGGAACAGCTCATTGGCAGCAACAACCCACAGGAAGATGTTATGAGTCCTTCCAGACTCTGGATATTACTGGGTTTTCCTGCTTCACACACCTGTTCAACAGTATAAAGGACTATGCTACAGGATTGGCAAACAGTATGTACTACAGAGGGAAATATTCCCTTCTTGGACCATTCTATTTGTAGTTATTCCAGGATTATGTAGCATGTGATTCATTGGATTCTCTGTACTGTGAAATTAATTTAATTGTAGTTTGAAATACATTTGATCTGATTTCCCCTATCTGCTGATCTGTTTGACATGCTCTACAAATTTCTGAAGCTAGCTTGTGAAGGGACAGCATCGCTACTCTCTTGGTGCAATTGTTCTTACCTGTTTTCTTTACCAATCGCCTCTTACCTATAAAGTATGACTACTCAGTTTAGTCCCACAAAGGTGCACCAGATTTTTAATTGTTACACCTAAATAAATTGACACGACATCCCATGAAATTCTGCAAAATGATTCATTCATTTGAACCAGGTGTGTTGCAGCAGGGAAACATTGAAAGCCTGTGGCCTTTGTAGGGACGAAGTGAGTAGCTCGTTTCTAAGGTATAATCTCATGTCTCAAACTTTATGTTGGTCTTCTATACCGGATGCTGGGAGGGAGATGCTTTCATCACTGCTGAACTCATGTAGACTGCCTCGTGGGAAATGAACTGATGATTGAGCAGCTACAACAGATGTTATGGTTGGTAACCTCAAAGCTTTTTTCCCCAGTGCCAGGAACCTTGTTATTACAACTTATTTCTGTCAGAGGATTCCTTATAGAGCTGCTAAAAAAGTTACTTTTGAATTCAAAACATGAAAATTTAATAAGTTGTTTATAATTAGGCTGAAAAAATATGTTTATCTGACCATATTATGAAGCCTTGTTTTAGACACATTGACATCTGAATAGTTATTATGTATGAGGTGCAGAACTTCTGTATTTACCCCAATTCGTCAGTTGTCAGTAAGACCTTCACATTTCTCTCTGACAAGTAAAATTTAATAAGGATTTCTCTTTAAATTATGTGACAAAGTCATGCAGTACATATTCTTTATCTGATCGTTATGATGATTTTGTTCAAAGAATAATCTTGATAGCTGATTATTTAATTCAGATTGATAAAAACTGAATCTACAGCTACTGTCTGCTGAAATAAGTAATTAGTTTTTTGCTTCCTAAAAGAAATAGCACAGTCGTTCAAATTATTGCTATTCCTTATTATGTCCATACATGATGGTAAATTAAATATCAGAGAATTTTGGTGACTTTGGACAAAATGAAACTTAAAGAAAGAGGCTTCTTTTCGTTATTTATTTTGCTACTTTATTTGTGACCTTTCAAGATAACAATTAATTGATAAAGTGAGTACTAAAATGGATGAATATATAATACATAAATATAAAATGAAAAAAGAAAATATGTTCCAACTTGTAAAGAAGCAAACTATTTTAACACAGTGGTACTGTAAATGTAAAGCTATGCTTGGGAATTGTCTCCCCCCTCTGGCAATAAAAGGAATTGCACAAGCACTGCTTATAAATTAACCATAAACTAACTCCTCTAAATCTCGGGCTCAGGAACAGTACATCTGTCAGATTTATAGTCTACTTCTAAATTTGTATGAATAAACTGTAATCCTCAAATTTCATAAACTGTTGTTGGCTATTTTGAAGGAATTCTTACCATATTCTGAGGCAGGTCAAAATGGCAGCCAAACCATCTTAAATTCTCATAACTGATCCTCAGGACGGCTGCACGGTGGCGCAGTGGTTAGCACTGTGGCCTCACAGCAAGAAGGTCACTGGTTCGATCCTTGGCTGGTTTGGTCAGTGGCCTTTCTGTGTGGAGTTTGCATGTTCTCCCCATGTATGCGTGGGTTCTGTACTCCGGCTTCCTCCCACCATCCAAACACATGCATGATAGGTTAATTGGTTACTCTAAATTGCCCCTAGGCATGAGTGTGAGCGTGAGTGGTTGTTCGTCTCTCTGTGGAGCCCTGCGATGGACTGGCGAGCTGTCGCCCAAAGCCAGCTGGGATAGGCTCCAGCTTACCGCGACCCTGAATTGGAATAAGCGTTTCGGAAAATGAATGATCCTCAGGACGGACAGTTTGCTCAGTTACTTACAAATGACCTGATCTGGTTTGTGTGCTAAAACAAAGTAACCAATCTCCCTGATGTTAGATGATGTTAGATAATCCCAATAACAACATTGTTACGCTATACACTGAAAATGTCAGTAGATCATCTGCTATGTCCAGAGATTCATTAAGTTCTCATCCATACTTCTCTGTTTGAAGAATCATGAACTTTGTTCAATGCTTTGCCCTTCTGGCTTTATCAACACTGTTTGCTTATTTCATGTGACACAAAATACATTCTGTGTCTCTTGAGCCAAATGGATGATTTGATGATGTGATTTAGATAAGTTTTTAAGAATTAGGATTTTTTAAAAAAGGTTTTTATGAGCTGATTTTCTAAAGAACCCAAAACCAAACAAAAAATAAACACAATGATATCCTAAAGAACTTATCCTTTGGTCTCTAACCTCTTCAGCATATTCAAACTTAATTGGTGGTTGATGTAAATTGGGGTGAATTTGGGTGCATCAGCATTTAGATTTAATTTCTGGCTGAAAAAGCTCCAATGAGGGAGAAAAGATGTAATAAAGTAACAAGCAAATGTCGGATGTTGCTGTTAGTTTCTCGTCACTTTATTTAACACTTTATTTTACAATTGTGAGAGTGTATATTCTGTGTATTCACCAGTTTGCTGTGTAACTGTTACCTGACCCTCAGCATGACACAGCACTTCTGTTCCATCACCTCGTCGCAGCAGCTTCTGGAAGGAAGAGTATGCACACACCTCTGATAACACTTACTTTCTCAAACAGCTCTGTAGACAGCATGCACACATACCCATCCTACAGTCACATACCATGTGCTCATGCTTACACACTCACAGCACTGCCTGCTCTTCAAAAACGCAGTGTCAGCGATTGTTGTGACAGCATCTAAGGAGCTGCTGGTTTCCATTTCTCTGGCCCCGAGATGAACCGGCAAGGAAAGGCAGCTTGCACTTCGTCAACTTTTCTTTCTGCCTCCCTGCACATTGTCTTGTCTCATGCTTTCTAGTAAAACGTTTCCTCATGCCCAGAGGCAGTGAGCGGGGTGAAGTGATTGCAACCGTCGCTGGTTTCTGTTGGGTAGTACAACATAAAAATTTCATGTTTGTTTCTAGATTGCAAGTTGTTGGCAAATTCACTGACTTGTTCATTCAGAATCATTCCCACATGAGTGCTGATGCTGAATGCCAACCACATGAGCTCATAGCCACTGAGGCATGTTTGCAGTCATTCAGCTCTGAACGTGAGCAGTGAAGAGCTTTGATTTTCTGTGCAGATCTCTGCAGATCCATTCACTTTAGCATCAGGTGGGAATGCACAACAGCTCTGCTCTGTGTCTGCATCTGTATCAGTGTCTGGTTTTGTCTACTTTGTCTTTGCAACATGGCAGAACTTGTAAGGATTTTGCTTCTGTGGAATGAGCAACACAGCTAAACATGTAGGAAGAGCCCGCCCATAAACTGTCATATTCTGCTGTAATGTGTCGGTATTGACTGTTGTTTTAAGATTCAAGTGCTGCCAGGTGTGTGTCAGTCACACATGTATAACCAGCACCTCAGTGGCACCTAAATGATAGAAAGACATCAGAATGAGATTCTGGAGCCAGTGGTGGTCCCATATCGCCACAATGTAAGACCTACCTCCATCGTCCAGGATGGCGATGCTCACCCCCACACTGCTGTAAATCCTGACATAAACCTAACTGAACAAGCCCAACAGAGTATAATCCTAACAAGTTATATCTGCTGGTAAAGGATACTAATCAGGCTTTCTAATGATTCCAAATACAACACCAAATAGTATTATTAAAGGTGCTAGTTTGTGCTAAGTTCATATACTGTTGCATTAAGTGTATCCTGTCACGTTATGGTGGGGTGATAATGTGAGTTTGTAGTGAGTCATTGATTTTTTTCCAGCTGTCAAACTGTTTTATTTAAACCTGTTTCTTTGTCTCTTAGTAGAGAGCTGACATATTTTGTTCAGTTATCACTTGTTAAGGAAAATAGATGCACACTGTTCTGAAAAATTTTGCCACTCTTGATAAAATTAAAGTTCAAGAGCCTTAAAGATCTGTTGTGTATTCGCTGCACAAATACGTAGGGGATGATATTTGAAAGGAAATGCAGACGTGATCGAAGTTGTTATATTTGCATCTTTGAGACTTGCATGTCTGAAAATGTTTTTCAAAAGACTCCACTGGTTGCATGACTGGACTTAAGTGAATCTATAACTGTGTGTATACTAATGCTAATCCATTTGAGCTTAAACTGCAGCGTCATCATAGACTGCTCCCCTCTAATCTCTTTGAGGTGGTTCAGCCCTTCACATGTGGGCAAAAACAACTTGTGTATTTGTTTGAGCATTATCTTCAGACAGGATTTTCCTCCTCAAAATGGAAATGCGTTTTGTTTTTTGGCTGAGCTCAATTTTCACAGCGTGGCCGGGACAGCTGGTTGGAGAAAGCTGGCTGGAGTCTGAGAGCTGACATTTTAAAAATCTGTTCCAGGTATGTGGTGTTTATTATAGGCAATACTTTTTGTTAAATCTATGAACGAACCATGACTAAGTGTTCACTTTGCTGTCTTTGAACTGTGGCAGCTGTAATGTTGGTGTAATTGTCCTGCAGAGCAGCTTTTCATCTCAGTATTTTGTATTTTGGCAGCTGTAGGAAGTACAAACTCATTCTCAGTGTGTAATTTTAAGAAAGCCTTTCTTACTTTAAATATGCTGTTTGCAAGAATGCAAGCTGGAATGAGGGAGCATCACTGGTTGATAGTTTGATGGATCTCTTAGATTTTAAATAGTCATTGTGTTATTGTAGCAAAAAGAAGAACCCATCACTGTTTTCGTATTGAGGTGTAATATCCAAATTCATGAGCTAGTTTAACATAATTGTTGGATAAAGGCATGATTTACCTGAGGATGGCAAAGGAATGCAGGGAGGTACCCTTCCAATGTGCCTCCCTGCATTATATATAATTGAAGCAGCAGCTGAATTATGCAAAGCTTTGATATTGATCCCGGGGTTTGGCATCACTGCGGTCTGGGAGATGAAGAGAAAGAGAGTGAAAATGAAGAAGAGAGGAAACAAGTGCAAGAAAGAAAGATTAGGAAATTATTAGATGAGCAGTAGAGATGGTCATAGAGGGCTTCAGAAAAATGCAGGTGCTGAGAAATAGAGCAACAAATACAAAGTAGAAATGAGGCGATGATGATGACACATATGGTGTGTGAAAAGATTAAATTCTGCATATGTACAGTTCATTTATTTTCCATTACAACCTGCAGACAACTGAAAAGTGACTATGGAGGGGAAAAAAAGAAATGTTTAGGAATGACATCATCTCTCTGGAGACCGTGCTCTTGTCTTAGAGGAGACGTCCTGAATGTGAAACATCAGGTAGATCTGACAATGCTGACTCACTTTTCTTCCTTTACATCAGCCAGAAAAGGTTAAATATTTACCTTGTTTTTCTGCAGTCAGTGAGAAGTATTGATGTACAGTCCAGCAATTTAAAAACACAGTGTTTAGCATTGTTTTTCCCCAAAGATTTTCCTCTGTAGTGAGATTGATCAAACATCTTCAGGAGGGGCAGTGAGAGTACATCTTCAGTGTGAAAAGGAAATAACTGTTGCAACATGCTGTTTGTCTCATTTTAAACACTAGAAACTCACTACAGGTGCTATTTTACTTAATGCAGGATTCATTTCTAAAGGTGCAATTACTAATTCAATACTAAGTGTTCCACATGTTTGCTGGCGAAACAATATTGACATAAAACTAAAAAATGATGGATTTATACGGAAGAATAAATATCAATGTTCACTCACTTAAAAATGTACAATGAAGTATAATTGTAGCTAAGAAAAAAAAATGTGGAGGATGATTTATTTCCCCCCTCAATTTGAGACAAACTCGCAATGTCGACAAGCTTGAAATGACGAGAATAAAGTCAAAAAGCAGTTTCAAGAACAAGAATAAAGTTGAAATGATCATTAAAAGACAGAAAAAGGGCAATCACATGCCAGATACAACGCGCGTGCATCCTCTATATGTGAAAGAGAGTTCAGGATGCAATTGTTATACGCACAACTTGAATAATAACAAAAGCCTTTTAAAAAATTGCATTCTGAACTCACTTTCGCATGAAGTAGATGCTCATAGCGGGTGAATGGTGCAGGACCCAAGTGCAGGCCAGATGTCACAGGAGGCAAGAAGGACGCAGGTTTGATGTTTATTTAAAGGAAAATGACGACAGCAACACAGAGGAACGCCTAACAACAGAGAGCTGTCAAGGGAGAACTGAAAGCAAGTGGTATGTGTACAGGGAGCACAACGACACAGGTGGACTGAGTAAACTAAAAGAAAGCAGGTGAACTATGAATGGTAAATTAGGAGTTAAACCAAATACACAGGGAGAAAAACTACAAAATAAAACAGGAGAACACATGACCAGAGAGATCTAGAGAGATCATTGATTAAAAAAAACATTTTCCTCTGAAAGTTTGTGCTAGATTTGGGTGTAGCTTCCTGGTCACAGTTAGGAAGGTTGGTCTTTTCTTGATCAGATTAAAGTACCGGTACTTTCCATACAGAGTCCAGCTTCTGACTGCACCATCTATCGCTTCTTCCTCAGAACAAATTATTGCCATTTTGTTATTTTGTTTTCAGCTGATTTTTAATATGGTCTATGTGGCATAATACGTGACAAGTTTCCCAGAGCTGCCATCTGTGTTCACTTTAACTAAGCAGGTAGGAAGTATTACTTCCTATGACCCACCTGTAGCCATGTAGTCTCACAGGTCCTTCCAGTTTCTGCTTGATGAGAAACCAGTTGACATAACAGGAGCATCCATGACCTTATGGACCTCATGATCATGACTTAATCTTTCTCTCTAACTCACAAGATTAGTTCCTGATCTTGCAGCAATGCAAAAATCACAAGCAATACAATCGCATTATGCCACCAATGTCACCAATATTTAAATATTCAACAAGAAGGATATTATTCTAAAATATTTGTTTGGTTTCTAGTTTTCTAAAGTCAGAAGTATTTGTCTGAAATTAGACTATCTTGGGAAATAAGTTACTAACATGTCTAGATTTCTCATTACATACAATATCTATTCAATTTAGATGCAATCTGAACCACACTTACTTGCACATGCTCCACATGTTGAAATGTAGTTAAGACTTGCAATCTGGTGTTCTGTCAGTGTTACAGTGGCTGGAGGGAGGTGGACCCAAATGCAGGAGTCGGGGCACCAGTCTACAGAACTCAGGTTTATTCCCAGGGCAGAGCAACAAAATGACAACTAACAGAATGACAATGAACCAACCAACACAACTGAAACCGAGGGGTATAAATACACAGAAAAACCAAACAAGAAACAGGTGAAGCAAATTAACTAAGTGAACGCAGGTGAACTCAATGACCAGGAAATCAATAAAGCTAAACAAACAAACAAGGGAACCAAACAGGAAATACTACCAAAATAAAACAGGAACCCAGAACCAAGGAAAAAGCAAACCACCACATCATAACAGTCAGGACTAGATGGGAAACATTTTGAAACTGCAGCTTATGTATGCAGACATTTCTCAGCTTCTCCTTACCATCAGGTTATTATAAAAGTAGGAGGAAAGTGAGTGAAGCAGCATGGTCAGAGTGCTGAATGGTGTCTTGTCTGCTGCCAAGATTTTTTGAAGTAATGAAAGAAATAGACAAGTAGATAACATGTATGTTAGTGCTCTGAAGGCTATTATGTTGTCAAATGACATAAATAGCTGGTGTTATGTCCTTGTGTTGCCATTCCATCTTATGCTCTTATAATGTCCAACATGCGCACACTCATGCATACGGCTTCAGTCATGCAAATGGTTGATATATTAAAGGCATCAATGTACAGCATTCAGTTGTAATTCACATACAAAACACTGTCAAAAGCCCACAGAAGCATAATCCCCTTTAGTGGAAGACATGATGGTTTATTGTTTTAACAAAAAAACATAAGCTAATTCAACCTGAATAGTAGACTGAGGTGTAAAATTGTCCAGAAACATGAGAGCAAGTGTGAGGAAGAGTGTATGGGCTGCTCTGAGTCGTCACACCAGTACCAGTCCAGTTACTAAATGTAAAGCTTGGGATGATGGAGTGGCTTATGCAACTGCATTATGATTAAACCTTTTGTGTTCAGACTATACCTGGCTGTAAACAACAGTCTTTCTTCTGCCATTCAGATAACAACCTTTTGTGGGTATTACATCTGTGTTTGATGTTGGACATCTCAATCTTGTACCATGGACTCTGTTACCTATAACAGCTACCACTGTGGGAAGACTACAAGCTGTTGGAAGCTTAAAGAAGCGTTTTGGTCTTATTTGCTCACAAGAACATCAAAGGCCAAATTCATCTCTTTTCCTTGCCAAAGGTTGTGGATGGGGCAGAGATTAGGGGTTTGTGGGCCTTAAACACTAAAATGTGTAATGAAATAACTACTAGTAAGGGATAAAAGGTGTTTTACATTTTTATTTATTTATTTATTTATTTTACTAAACATTCAGTCATTGGACATTTATAAATCCACCTTGCCAAGGTTGGATTGGATCCCCTTTTTGCTGTTCAGAACTACCCTAACTGTTTGTTGCAGAAGTTCACCAAGGTTGAACCATCATTTTACTCAATGTTGACATGATGGCATCGCACCTGCTGCAGATTTGTCTGCTGCTCATCTGGGATGAGGACTGCTGTTCAACCACATCCCATAGACAGGGTGACTGTGGAAGCCAAGAGTCAGATCAGGAGAATGAGAAGATTTGCTACACTGTGGTTATAAAGGTATTTTGCAGCAAGTTCCCCATCTTCTCTGTAGAGCTGGCACCAGAACAAATGTACCAATTAAATTTACTAAATTGCTGAAAACAAAACACACGGGGAAAAAAACTTAACTCTGTCGTTGAACTTGGTTAATCATCAGGCTAAATATCTATAATAGGCTAATAAATGAATTAATACGCAACACCACACATACATTTGAGTTGCAGATTGACTTCGAAATATTTCAAATTGCTGCACATTGCTGCAATCTTCACATCTATATCCCCTGATCAGATCTTTTTGTGTCATTGTTATGCTGAGACTGACTGACAACAGATACATTTATTATTGATATTTGGCACTTAACACACACAAACAGCGCATCTCTCTCCCTCCCTGCCTGCCACTGCGAGGAAAGGCGATGCACCCAGACACACCGCGCCGGCAGTGAATGAGTTAGATGTGCTGCAGTGTGTGTGTGTGTGTGTGTGTGTGAGGCTGGTGCGCCCCTCCCTGGTAGGAGCGCACGCCGCTGGTCGGTTTGCAGACGGATGTTGCCGCATCCCGGCGCGCTGCGCTTCGCCGCTAGGCTGCGTTCTTCTCCAAATGTGCCAAATCTCCTCCTCCGTCCTCCTGTCTCCTGCCTAATGCGCGCACACACACGGTCACTCACACGCATCGGCGACGCACCTCGCAGGTCTCTAGGCACATAACTCTCCGTGAAAGTGGTTCATCATCCAGAACGGTACGTAAACTGTCCCTCAAATCCTTTTGTTGCTGTTTTGTTTGCAAACAAATAATTGCTGCAGGTGCTTTTTGTGGGGTGTGATGCTGGTGGAACTACTGTTGCGTATTTAGCCTGTTTTTCCATCCTTTTTTCTGTTTTTTTTATTTATTTATTTATTTTTCTTGCCACAGCTCAGATTTTCTCCCTCTTTTCCGCACAGACGTGACGTCTGTCCTCACACCACTGCGTATCAATCGCTTTCTTTTCTGTTCGTGTTGCGTAACATCACCCAGGATCCAAGACCAGATATTTACTTTTATGCGCAGTGTTTTGTGGAGGCTGGTAACGAAGAAGAGGGGCGTCTGCAAGAAAAAAACAACAACAACAACAAAAAAAAAAAACTGGGGCATGAGACAGCACAAACTCGTTAAACAATCAGTCCTCTTAGATCTACCTTGACATAAGCAGAGACACGTAAGGTTCAACCAGGAGATTTAGTCAAGTCGTGTCTTCATCCACTTAATGCAGGTGATAGGACAGCACAGCTTATTTAGCCTGTTTTTCTTCTGAAAACACTGTAAACTGAGGGCATCTGAGGGTGCAGATCAATAAGACACGAGAGCGAGGTTATTACAGAGATGACATCTCATAGCTACTTTCTTCTGTTCAAGATTTATTTGGAAAAGTGTGCAAAATTAAAGAAATTTCAGGTTTATCCTGTAAATGCAATGACATGTTTTTTTTCTCTAAATTTAGTCAGCTGATCTGGATAAGTCTGAGAAAAAACCCTTGCTTGCAGGTGATGCAAACGAACCCAGTGACCCCCCTCCAGTCAGAGAAAATGTGTTGAAGTTGTATTGCTATGCTTTTTGCTCGACATGCTGGTGACATAATGATGAAGTTGGTCCCCCTGTGGTTGTTTCTTTTTTTTTTTTTTTTTTTTTAAATTTATATCCAGAGACAAATGACCGTGCAAATCCAGACTGGTGTGCCCACAAAGGATATAGAGACTGTGTGTGTGTGTGTGTGTGTGTGTGTGTGTGTGTGTGTGTGTGTGTGTGTGTGTGTGTGTGCGTGCATGAGAGAGAGAGAGAGAGTGGGAGGTATGTGTTTTGGTCACAAACAACCAGCCATCATCTGTACTCTCGACTAGGTAACTGCTCTTCGGATGATTCATTCATGCTGAAGATGCTGCCATCTCTGTTGCCATGAAATCCTCCTTGTCTGTGTGTATGGTGGGATGTGTGTGAGATGATGATTAATGCCAAAGATCTAGTTTTCCATATTAGTCAGTTTTCATCCTGTGTGACCGAGGTGTCATGGTGTAACAGACTGCTCCAGTTTCATTTGCAGGGTCTCCTGGTACTAAATGTTTCCAGTGACTCAGCAGAGGTGGTTTGGCTCGAGCTCTGCGTGCACGCGCATGTTTTTGGCTGATTTTAATGAGAGTCTGTTTATGCACAAGATTGTCTTCACTCTCTGATGTAAACTGGGATCATATGGACGCATGGCGGTCTCCATGAATATTTTGCAGTTTAATGATGCACACTTTAATTTGGGGGTGAAATTGATCAATAAACTTCTCCGATTGTATATCAAAAAATAATTTTCTCAGATATGCAGTTTTGACTTTAGTTGGTCAAAAATGTGGCTAATGTACATGGCTTTGAATTATTTTAATGTAGGAAATACAGGTTATATATTTTTTTATCTGCTTTGAGTCCTGCAGATAGATTTCAGATGCTACAAAAGATATAGTCACTGGAAAATAATTTATCATTCTTTTGGACTTAAACTAAGCTGCTAATTTGACCTTCAAGTATAATTATATAATATATAATAAAAGCTGCAAATTGTATCTTCATTTGTTGTTTTTATATTCATGTATATTAAAGCCATTTTCAAAATTAGTTCATCCCATGGAAAGCTGTTGGATTTCTCATTGAGTTTGAAGAAAAAAGACAACAAAAATTAGACGGCATTCACTCCATGATAGTCTGAAGGACTCAGTTAAATTGGGCAGTGAATTTTGAAAATTTTGCACCTCCATTTGGGTTCATTTGCTTTCATACTGCACTTGACTGAAGTGGACCAAATAACCCGGACAAGGTCATGCAGTTACAACAACATCTTGCTAGGGGGCAATATTCTCCCAAATGACCAGTAACCAAGAAAAAGGAAGAAGAAAACCAGGGTATCCATTGGCCATGACTGAAAAAATGTCTTGTTCACCACCAGTAAACAATTGAGCAACAATGAATGTATCTAATCTTTCTATTTTTTTTTTGTTTGTTTGTTTGTTTGTTTTACTTTGGTGTTCAGATGTAATGCAGTTTTTACAGAAATGTGTCCATCAAGAGCAACAGTAGAGACAGCGAGCTATCCAGGATGGTGTGCTATGATGCATTGTTCGTTGAGTCTTTTTGTTGGTTCTTTGGATGGTCTGTTGGCTTTCACACTTCAAGGGAACTGGATCAGGGTTTACTTAAGTAAACCAAGACTCCAGTTTTCAAGCAGAGTTGCTTCTTTGTTTCCCATCAGAGCACAAAAAGCATTGACACTGCTCCAAAATGAATCAACTATGGAAGCAGACAGGTTCTCTCTAAGTGTCAGTGGGAATACAGGACGCAGCTTTTACTTGTATGTTTACCAACAAACTCAAGTTTTACTTTAAAGACAGCAGGCAGAGCAAACTTAAATAAAACCTGTATTAAGATTTAAATAATTTTTTTTATTAGATTCATATGATCTTTAAGTAATTTGAATTTGAACTTTGTTTCTTCATCATGTTTGACTATTTAGAGTTTATGTTTGGTGGCAGGGCTGCCAGAGGAACTTTTTAGTGTCATTGCTGCTACCAGTCAGTCTTCACATCCAGTTACTAGACTTCAATGACCCTAAATAAGTGGTAGATTCTGCAAAATATGCTGAATTAAGTAGATATTATTAGATGAGCTTGTAGGTCCAACAGGAATACTTGTGGCTTTATATAGTTCTTGTCTTTACAGTGTAAACAGATATATTTTCAGATGTCTAGCTAGACTTAATAAAATAACTTTAAGATATATCAAGATATACAATAAGAAACTTCTGGTTGGGATGCTGGAACAGTTTTCCTAAATCTAAAGGCAATGATAAGTGTTCTAGTTTTTATGTTGCAGCTGGAGACTAAAGGTATGATTACAAGGACAATTATGTTTTCTAGCTAACACTTGTGGATTATGGATTGTGGAACTACCTAAGACTGCTCAAATGATTAGCCTACTTATTATTAATGAGCTAAGTGTCATTATTTTATTTATTATGTCAAAATAGCATACCATGTCAAGAGAATGTCATTCCCTGTCTTTTGCAAGCCCAACATGGTTATGGGCTGCTTGTTTAGCCTGACACACACTTTCAAAAATAATTGACAAAACAAAGCAGAAAATCCTCCCAGTTTAGCAACTGGAATAAGGGGATTTGTTTTGGTATTTGCACTTGAACAATTTCCTTATAAATATATTTTAAATTCAGCTTTGATCTTAAAAATGCCAATCGGGTAACCTGCGTCCTGCTACCATTCCACCACTAAGTCATGCATTGTCATGCTCTCCCACATGTAAATCAACACACTAAAGTCTGTGTTATTAAATCACTTCCTCTTAACTACAAATAAAGGTGTGTGTTTGTAAAACTACAAGGATTTAGGATTGTAACAGAGACAATGAACTGATTAGCGGCCCAGATTCAAGTGTCACAGGGGTGGGGTGTGTCGAGCCAATTCATCACAGGATAGGACAAATACCTAAATAAGATTAATTTGTGCATCCTGAACAAATTTAAAGAGCATACCCACCCATTGTTTATGACTTGTGTAGCCACTGACCATTAGAAAACCCTCATGCTTCTACATTGCAAAGCCCAAGATGCAGACGTCTGTGATTGTTGACATACTTCATTAGGCAGTCTTATTAAAGTATTAGCTTGTCTTATGTCATGGGGTAAACATTTGAATAGGGGCATTAGATGGCTTGCCAATTAGCGACCAAGCAAGATTATGTAAATGCACACTTGAGATCGGCTTCAGCTTGCCTCTCATGCATACTGGACTTTGAGCGATCCTGTTGGAGTGGTGAGTTGTTACTGAGAAAAATGACTCATTCTTCATGTAACAAAGTCCTCTGATCTGCTAAATGGATGGCAATGTAAACCACATCTTGTTATTTTGATAGAAAATAAAATGGAAGCTGTGGTGAAAATATAAAAAAAAAACTACATGAACAACCTGTGATTACAGCGAGTGTAACAATCTTCCTGATGATTTTACATTCTAATGCTGTTTTAAAGGTGCAGCAAGTAACAAAATCAGGCAGAAAACAATTATATAGCATTTGAAACTTTTTCTATTGGCATCCAATCACTTTAATAATAATAATAATTTAATAACTGTTACACTGTTATTCTTTTACAAATCATTTACATCTACTTGACGTGGGTCCACGACAAACATGGCTGCTGCCATATTTGTGCCACTTTTTTTGGTATCTCTTGCTGCACACACAATTGTGTGTGAAGTGAGGACCATCTGAGCATTAAAATTGCTATATTAGCTTTGTTTGATAGGTAGTGGAGTGCCACTGGGCATAAGTAACACTTTAAAAGACACATAGAAAAAGTCAGCACACACATAGACTATTTTAAAGTAGTTACATGTAGGAGTTGGCCGATACGTACCGATTCAGTTATGATTCATAAATGTTCAAAAACAAACATTTTTCATAATTAAATGACAGAATCACAGCTGCAATGTGCGGCAGGAAAATAAAAGTTGTGTTTGCTGCCCGAGTGACAAACAATAACAAAAAGATTTTAAAAAAATTTAAAAAAAAACTTGTTGTGTATGAGTTTGTCTTATTGGTTTTGAAGGGTAGCCTTTGAAAAAAACATAATTTTGGTTTTTATGGATATGAAAATAAGTGAATAAGACTTACTCCATATGGAAGCTTTTTAAAGCCAAAATTACATATTTCAGTAAGAATACAAACATGTGACAGCAGCTCTGTTCCTAGGCGGGTTAGAGGAGGTTAGACTTGTTCTTAACTATTTCTAATGCTAACACAATTTTAGAGTCTGTGGAAAAATTTAAAGACAGCATTAAACATATGTTTAATATGTGTTGGATGTTTTATGGTTTAACATAAATAAACGATAGTCGAGATAAATTTGTTTGGTACTTGAATAATAGATACTGAATTGAGTAAGAAGTAATATAAGGATAGCTACAGAGTAAGGGAGAAAATAAACCCTAAATGGGGATAAAGATGCAATAAGAATCCTGATAATCGAATCAAATCGAGAGGGACCGCAGATGGACCTTTACTTACCTGTAGAGCAGCCATCACTGCACCTGAGACCATTGGATCCACTCGTAGATTAAAATATGTTTATGTCTGGAAGGATTTTGGCTACAGACTGCCATTGCCCACTACAACTGTTGTTAATATTTGAAGCTATTTCTAAACCCATCTTACCACTTGATAAAAGTAATTCTTACCCACTGTACCGAAGTAGCGTTACAACAGATATTGTTTAGTTATTGAAATGAAACAACTGTAATTTAAATAAATAACTCCGCAGATATCAATTAAAAATACTTTAAATTATGTTTCTTTTGCATTACTAATAATTGGCTGTTTTTTTACATTTATGCATAAGATATACTATAATAATTACCATGTGGAGTTTAAAAAAATAAAGATAGTTTGGCTCTCCAAAATATATTGTTTTTAAAGGTGTGAATAAAAACATCTATTTTAAGTTAACTTCTCCCAGATAAGAATAATAAGCAGTGAACACTGACAATTAAGACTATCTAAGAGTTAGTCATTTTATGTCAATAACCCCAAACTCACACTGTTCATTTTTATATGGATGGTTAATCAGACTCAAGCTGATAAACGTGTAAACTAAATGTGTTGTGCTCATTATCTTATTCGTTTAATTGTGTAACAGCAGAAACAAAAACAACAAATAAAAGTGTAATACAAGTAGTATATTACTAGTAGTACACTGCACTGCAACAATATACTTAGACACACAAACACAGTCCTTCCCACCCAAACCTGTCTCATAAAGTGAAGCTTTCAGTGGTCATTATCTTTTCTCCACAGACCCAGCAGCATAGCCGAGTTGTTAGACACAGACTTCCAGCAAGAAAGTCGTGGCTTTGATGGCGGCTTCTGTGTTGCCAGCAGACACCGAGCTTCTACCTGCTCAGTTAAGATAAGAGCATCAGTATTTCCAGGCCGTGAGTTCAGAAACACTGAACATTGTAAGATGGGCTGGAGGACTACAATAAAAAGACAACAACTTGAGAAAATGACATTATCTGCATGCTGGTTGTAGCTTCCAAAAATAACATTTTTGGCTCATCTAACAAATTGGTAAATTAAAATATAGACAATTATTTTAATATTAATCATCACCAAATGTGTCACTCTGCCTACAAATGCTTCAAATCCGGAAGCTTAAAAAGACAAAACTGAGAAACACTGAACCTTAATTTCTCGTGAAACTCTCCGGTTATTGCTTTTGTTAGAAGGCATTTCTCTTATTTAAGAACCGTATTCTTTGGCTCCAGTCTTCATGTTTACTAACCTGGCACACCAGACTGGAGTGCTCTTATTCAATACAGAGCGACTCAGTCTGGAGTCCCTCCCCTTCACGGAGATTCAGTCTCAAATATGCCGGCCACTCTGATTGGTTGATCTGAGGAGACTCTTGCCTCTTGGGTTGCGTCAACCCATATTCATCAAAACATTCAAGATGGGGCGCAGATATGGCGGGTGTTTGTTTCTTTTTGCCGTAAATGCTGTTTTTAATGACCAGGACATTTTAAATCTTTAAAACCTCAACAACTGACAGCCATGAAAGCCTTTCTTTTGAAGAAAGACGTTTTTGCTCTGCTTCCAACAGGCTTTCGGAGGAGCTTCATTTATCAGTTGCGTTTGCTCTACTGAACACTTACGGACATTGTAGGGTGCCACTTTACTGACGTCACGTCCGCCATTTTTCTGATTGGTTTACCCTGTGCTTGTTTGTCCTGCCCTTGAAATCCGTTGATGCGAGTGAGTCCCCAGACTGCGCTGGTACAGCGAGGGAGTCTAGCTTGCCAGGTTAGATGTTTACTGCACTTCAATTTAAAAGTCAAAGTTTCATCTAGAAGCAAAACCTTCGAATGTGTGTAAAAAAATAAACCAGCCTATCAGATTTTTAGCCATTCATGCTAGGACCTTTGGTGAAGCCTTTTGTTGCAGAGAATATTTCATTCATTGATTTACATAATTCCCTGACAGCTGTAAAAATTTGTAATTAAAAAAATCTGACGATGCATTAAGCTGAATGAATGGAGTCCATGGTAAAAATATACTAACCTCACTATGAAATTCCTTTCAGCCACTTTCAGTCATTAGCATACTAACATGCAACAATAAGATGACCATGTTGCCCAGCATCTCCTACATGGCAACATCAGCATGATACTGTGGTCATGTTCGAGTTATCGTAAGCTCATGGCCACACTGTGGATGAGTGCACCGCCACAAAGCTCCCAGAAGGACTGAAGCCTCTTTGTTTTGTTGTTACAGAACCATTGTTTTGTTTTGTTGGCTGCATGGGAGTGCATGAGTGCATGGAAATCAGCATGAAAAAAATATCCATAAAATATATTTTTCTTCCTCTCATGTTAGTATTCCATCTGTGTTCACCCTTTATTGGGCAAATTACCATATTTGTACACCTGGACTTACAAAATGCCTCTGCATGCTGGTCCATAAAAGCACACTGAGTTTTCCACCCCAGGCATGAAAGATCAGGTTGCATCGCAACCGATACTACTTTTAGATAGCTTTTCAGAATAAAAAATGGAAAATATTGAAAAAACTCTTTTTATTTTTAGAAAAACAAGAAAGTTTTGTAATATCCTCCCGTAGTATAGTAACATTATTTTCTATGGTTAATAATACAAATTACTAAGTATTTAATTGAGTGTCTGAAGTGCTAACTGACATTGTGTGATAAACGTGATCAGCTAGTTGCTCACATAGTTTAGCCTTGCACTGCAGACTGAGTTGGATTTGACAGATGGGGAAGATTTATTATATCCTGCTGTTCTGACCAGAGAAAATATGAACTTCCACCTTAGTGAGACCTGACCTGAGCTACTGCCATGAAGATTACCAATCAGTCAATTGCATTTCCTAGAACAGCAGATGCATATGCCATCAAACTATCATGACTGCCTCCCGACCCCTTGCATTAGGGTTAAATCTGAATTTGGCAGCTGCTATAGAATCGTATGTTAAATTTAACTTGATTACTATAATTGAACAAGCAGCAAGAACTTTATATCTCTCCTGTACTAGTACACTATACTCTAAACTACCTAGTGCTGACAAAAAAAAGACTTTAATATCAAAGACATATTGCAATATAAATGACACATTATTTACATAACAGTGATTATAATTTAAAATTCTGAAGTAAATGACATTACAAATGTATGAGCTGTAGTTTTCTTTGAGTTTAACTCCCAGTTTGAATGTCATTGGCTAAATATTTTTCACTTTGGAAAATAATCAGATGTAAATTTATCACATTTTAAAGATATAATAGATCAATTATTTCATGGACATTTGACTTGTAAAAGGCAGAAGCTACTTTCTCTTTGTGTGTTGTTTTCTAAGATCCTGTTTGTGATGTGCCAGTTTGTCCTGAAATATAGGAAAGCCTCTTCTGCTTTGTCCATCATACACACATTTATTTACAGCCGCAAATCTCAGCAACTTTATGCTGAACCTACAGTTAAGGACCACATGATTTTACATATGTGGAGGGACTTAAAGAAAGCAAAAAGAATGGAAAAAGTTGAGTGTGGTTCCAGGTAAATGGAGAGATTAAAATGTTCCAAGTCACTGTTGTCTGCATTACAGCATCATCAGAATTATACCAGAATTTCTCATAATCCATTATAAATTGTAATGTCTCCTGGTTTTATTTCTTTAAAAACTGTGTAAAAACTCTTAGCAGGGTCAATCATTCAAAGGAGGGACATAGAAAGAAGAGGGCTGCTGAATAGTCTCAGGATTCGTCGACAACAATGGAGAGAAAAAAGGGGAGGTTCTGGCTCAGAGAATGCAGCAGTGAGCAGTCAGTGCAGTGTTTCACACCCCCTGTCTTTTTTTCTCCTCTGCTTTTACCATTTCGTCCTGCTGATAGACTGTGTGGCAGAGATGGAAAAAAAATGTACAGATATACAGGAACTATATGTGCTGTGATTATTTTAAAAGAGTGTGAAACAAGTTTTTTTTCTCTCTCTCTCTCTTTGAACCAATTGCTGCAACAAATCCCTTCACTCCATCTCTTCATGCACTGGATACCCCCCACCCAATATAGAATATTAAGTCTCAAGATGCTGAGACTCTTCTCAGCCTTGGTTTCTGTTTAGCTCCTGTTTGTGCTTCGTTCTGCATGAGAAGATCTCAGTATTTCTTTTCAGTATATCTCCATCTGTTTTCTTTACTATGTAAAACAGTCTTTTTAATACTAGTGCAGGCATATGGTCTACTTACCAAGATTCATAAGCATGCGTTTATAAGCAAGTAGAACCAATGCAGGGATGGAGAGATTTAAAAATAAAAGGGCTTTCTCTCTGCACCCTGGAGGCTACATGCACAAAGAGAGGCATACATAGAACACAGTGTGAAAAAGAGTTAGCAAAGCAAATAGGAGCAAATAATGCACCAGTAAAGGGCAGAAACACCTGACTTCTTGACTATATCTCAAACATCTTCAAAAGACTGACACTAAATGACAACAAACAGGGCAAGCTGGAAAAACAGAGTAGTCACTTAGCAGACAGGCAATTCATGCTGAGGGCAGCCATATTGGAATGGTGTATAGAGGTGATGCCTCGGTGTCTACGGTTGTTCCCTGCTGATGTTGCAGAGAAGCAGCAAGCATTGATTGTTTCATTAGAATATATTCCCTGAGGTCTCATCCTCCAACCCTCTGTCCACTCTGATCTGCTGACAGGGACACCAGCATGTATCCGGTACACCTGACACACCCAGTCCTCAAAGCGATTGACCGTCAGACAGCGCAGCACTTGCAGGTCAAGGTTACTGTAATCTGAATCGATTTCTTTTTTTTTTTAGCTTCACTATTAGCTTTAAAGTTCCCATAACAATCTAAAGAATATCTAACACAATACAATATATTTATTACCAGTGTATGGGTGTTGTAAAGTATGTGCTCCTCATGCACTGTTAGGCCTTTAGTGGTTAGCATCAATGTTGCTGATGACAATGTAGGAAGCATAGTTTACCGAAGTTACCACAGGAACAAACATGAACCCTTAAACATCAAAACTTACCTAGATTGCAGGCACCCCCCTGGGCTATTGATTAAATTGTCAACAGTTTCTCAGGAACAGTAGTGCAAAACTCTGTGGGGTAAATTGTGATCAATAACATACTCTTTAGGTGATTTCTGAAAGTTTTCTAGGCATTCCTGCTCAGGAGGTTTAAATACCAGCCACAAAATAAAGCGTTTGATTAGCTATTGGGTAAATCCGCAGTAAATGATCCATCATAACACAACTTTTTTTTTTTTTTTTTATCATATTTTAATAATAAAGAAGATTGCTATCAGTCCTATATTGTAAGCAGATATATATTTTGGCTTGGAGTTTATTCCTGTCAAACTTTTGATCAATTAGATCAAAGTTAATGTTCAATAAGGAGCAGCCAAAGATCAACAAATGACAAAAAGGTTACATGTCTTTCTGAAAAAAACAAAAATAGTGTTTTTTTATGGGTTGAATAAATAAAAGGAGATGTTTTGATGCACAGTAGTGCCAAAATCAATCTGACTTGGTTTTGTGAGGGTAGTGAATAGTGGGATAAATAGATAAATAGCTGCAACAACAAACACACACACACACACACACACACACACACACACACACACACACACACACACACACACACACACACACACACAAAAGAGGTAGAAGAAAACAGCAAAAAAAAAAAAAAAAAGCCCTGATATTTTCATGGTTAAAAGAGTTTTTTAAGATAAGTTAGTTCATATCACAGTTGAGTTTTCATGCTATTTGTGGTCATAAAATATGTGAACTGAACTTTAATGTAGCTCTTGTGTGAACTTTTAGTTTTTGTATTTTACAGAGCTGCTAATTACGTTTATCTGCTGCAAGTGGAAAGTGGGATAAGGGAATTCTTGTTGAATGCAGGTTGCTATTTCACCACTAGATGTCACTACTGTGAATGCATGCTTCATACTTGACCCAGTTTAAGGATACTGCCTACTGGTTTCACTTCACATGAAGGTATCCAAACAAGCCAACAAACCCATACATCACGCTCAGTCTGTAACAGAAGATGCAGGATAAACTAGTCTTTTTAAAGCAATATAACAACGTTTTA
This sequence comes from Telmatherina bonti, assembly GCF_933228915.1. NCBI lineage: Eukaryota > Metazoa > Chordata > Actinopteri > Atheriniformes > Telmatherinidae > Telmatherina > Telmatherina bonti. The sequence goes on along the minus strand of NC_136620.1, from coordinate 21,263,506 downwards.
ACATCTTAGCATACCGGTAATATACTCTGTCCAGTGGAAAAACAGCCAGATTTAAGTTAGCTGGGTTGCACTCAACTTAAAAAATATTTTAAATAACCTTTTCATCACGTTGTATCAGAGTAATGTGTTGTTGTGCTCCCTTGCTGGTTTCCAATGAGAAATGTATTACAGAAAAGAGTTACTGAACATCCACTTTGACTGGGATAACATGAAAAACACAAATCAAAATTAATCTAAGTAAACAGACAATGTCACTGGGTAAGTGTTTATGCAGACGAGTTTGTTTCCTCCAATAAAGAGAGAAGCTAGACTGATTCAGAATCCTGCAGAACAATGTTTAACTGCCTCCCCGCTATCGAGCTGTGTGAAGACAGGCGGTGAGTCATCATCAGGCCAAACATGGACGAGAAGCACTTTGCGTTTATGACACCATGAAGCTTAACCCATGGACCAGCATGTTGCTGAACATAGCAGGTTTTGATGTGTGTTGGAATAAGAAGAGAAAAATGAAGAGGAAGACAATAACTAATGAGGAGCCTGTGCCCATGGCAACCTGTCCTTCATTTAACCCCTTTGAAATGTGAAATAACTTCTCTGTTTTATAATAGGCTGATAAAGCTGAAACAAATCCCTTTGCTTTAGTTTCAGCAGAGTTTAAATCATCGAGCGTTGAGTGGCAGGACTCAGAAAGAAACTGGAACAGTGTTTTTTCTTTTTTCTTTCTTTTTCTTTTGTCATTATCACTTTGAATGAATGCGGCCAGTAAATAATATTGAAAGCAGAATCTGCTTGCTTTAGTTTCCCTTTAGGCTGAACTAGTCTTGGATCTCCATTAGTTCTTTTGTGAGCAATAAATGCAAGAGACACAGCTACATAATTTTAGTATATACAGTCAGTTAAAAAATATTTGGCTGGCGTTTGAGCGGCTCAGAATCAGTGGTAATCTTGGATTTGCAAATATACCAATAAGGAATGCTAAAAACAAACTTGTAAGCACCAAAGTATACGCATATTACACATCATTGGAAAACAAAGATTCCTGAGATTTGACAGGTGTACCATCCCATGCTACAATCATAACCGTAGATTTAGTAAACGCTTATTTATTGGTATTTATTTACTAATGCTATGTATCTTCAAAGCCATGCTGTTACTTTGAAGCAAGCTATACATGCTGTACTAAACAGTAGCAGATTGTGTTACATCAGCAAGGGTCCAGGAAAAGTAGTCCAGTAAAGTAGTTGGTCGACAGGCCTTTTTATCAAGGAAACCAGTTTTTATCAAGGAAAAACTGAAGGATTTTAAGGGTTTGGGGGAAAAAAAAGGAAGGAAGTGTGATGTTTTTTTCATCTCATTTCCATTTTCTCTCCTGAGCATAGTGTTTTTTTTTAAATATCTTTAAAGTCTCCTCTGGCTGAGGAGGAAAGCTTTATATCTCCTGTGTCCATTGTTTTGAGCTTTTCCACCTTGGAGGATTTAATATCTTGTCCTTGTATGAAGGGAGTCATTTTTCAGACCTGTCCTGTCGCTTGGCTCAATGTGGGTTACTCAGAGACCCTGTCTCATGTCTGTCACCATGATAAATGAGATGAGCTTGCTTGTCAACGTATTGCTGATGACCAGTTTAAAGTCATCAGGTTAAAGTCCCTCTAACACCTCAGAGTTAAATGTAAAACTTGTCCTTTGTAGAATTGTTTGCATTGATGCCATAATATATTATTTAAAAGGACTGCAAACAGAGTTTATTTTAGTGATAAAGTATGTGCACTAATGTAGGTTTACTACAGGGCATGCAGGAAAAAAAGTTTCATTTCACAACTGGGACAAATGAGGGCTTGAATACGACTTCTTGTGTTGGATACAACCTGAAAAAATGCCGGTTACTGTGGGAGTATAAATGTGGGGAGATGCTTTTGTTGCCCTGCTAAAGATGGTCTGGCACATCTTTGTGCGATGTTTCTGGCTTCTTAGTGCTTCTCAGTGCTTTTTGAGGCTGTTGGGTTGTGGGAGGATAGAGTGCAGGGGGTAGCGGTGATGTCATGCTTGGCACACTTTGGACTGGACTCTAAGAGACAATGACACATTGCCAATATCCTCATGCTGCCCTTTTCTAGCAGCAACTCTTTCTGCATTTTCATGCCTCTCCTGACTCTCAGGGTGGTCAGTCAGCCTGGGGGTCTGCAGATCATACTCTGGATGAGAAAAAATGTTTCTTATTGTCTTTCAGCCAAATTACACAGCATGAATACTTTAATTAAATAATAAGTTTTACTGTGGTTATATCCACAAAACAATCCAACGATGCTAAAGGACTATCTAATGAATATAATCTTAACCATGTAGTCTTTTCTTTACCACCATTGTTCTAGTTTTTTTGAGTTCATGCGCTTTGTTAATTGATTGTTTTTGTATGTGAGAGCCGTCAGACATCTCCATGGCAGTCTGCAGCAACACTGACTCAATGATAGACTTGCATGGAGCTTAGAGGGCCTTTAAGGAGAGAATAGAAATAGACAATGTTTGCAGCTAGTTATAAGTCAAGTCTCCAATACCACAATACTACTTACTGACATGCTAAAGAGGTCTCACTCTTTCATCCACAGTTTAATCCACTCTTCATCTTCTCATTGATTTCATTCCTTTATTGTGTTCGTTGTGATGGGAGTGAGATCAAAAGCTCCTCTGATAATGCCAGAGGAGTTAGTGAAGCATTTGACTAACTTCTGGCTAATACACTTTCTTTATATATACTTTGTTAGCTGTCCTTGCCTCATGTGTGAAGTTATTTTAAAAACCCAGCTTTACATAAAGAAAGTTATTCATACTCTGCTATGGTGCTGCTTTGCACAATTCATGTTTCTTTGCTGAGTTAGCGTCTTGATAAGAAGCATTATCTCATTAACATTATGACACAAATCATTTGAGTTTGTGTAAATTGTAGCCTGTCAGCCCAGTCTTATGCCTACTTTGGTCCAGAGGATGTAGTTACCATAAAAATGTAATTGCCTACGTTAGTTATTCTTATTTAATAATAATACATTTAATAAATAATAATATCTGAAATCTGGCTAAGAAAATAATGTTTTAAGGCTAACAATATTATTTTTACAGCAAAGGACTAATGAGATGGTTATATTTTTTGTGAAATGCTGTTGAACGTCACTTTCCACATACTCCTACGTGAGTGTTACATTGGAGTGCTTGTAAGGCAGTATATCCATTAGCAGGCAGTGCAGATTTCAGAGTTTACTTTGAGTTCTGACAGCTTCAGTAGCAAAATAGTAAATATGCAAATGGTAGAGGAGAAATTTTCAGATAAAAAAAAAAGGCACCAGAGTAGAGTGTAGAAAACCGACTAAAGTAAGCATAGAATGAACATAGAGGATGAAGGGACGTCTCAGTCTGTGTTTACGTTTTTAACTGACTAACCAACAATCAAAGCAGGCTTCTCAAAGCTGCAGTGTTCATTGCTCTACTAACTTTTTCTTCTTTTTCCTTTTGCATAAGACCGGGTTTTAACCATCCTAACAACTATTTCCAACAACTTCCCCCTACAACAACCCCACTGGTTTTAGAAATGCTTATTTGCTGGATAAATAAACGTGGAAAGTTTTTGCAAGTGCTTTCACATTTGAATATAATCTGTGCATGTTCAATAGTTACTGCAGACTTTTGGTCTGAGCTGTGCTAAATGTATGCAAGCACCAAAGTAAATGTAATTGTCAATTTAATTAGATACCATTATACTGCATGTCTGTACTTGTTTTGTCTTGATATGAATTCATGTAATCTTGGTTGAATAATGTCTTAATACAAGCATTTAGCATTTAACAAACATTTTTAAAGTGTGACGTCCAGGAAGATTAGCAAACACTATGGCACTATCTTTCAGCGGATGCCATTGACTAAAGGCATTTGTGAATGACCTGTGAACTGTGTGAGCAGTCCTTATGAACATTTTACATGCAACATGTTACTAACACTGTTCTTAGACAGACTGACAGCTAACTGTTACTGACAAGGCTTTACCTTGCTTAGCGGCACAATGATTCAGTGCTGCCAGATCACAGGACCAAGATTAGCATCAGGAACTAAGACTCTGACCTCTTGCTGCCATACTGAGCCAACTTTGGCTCAAGTAAAAAGTTTATCGTAGTTTTTTTTTTTTCCTGAAGTTTTATTATTTTGACTATAGAGGCTAAATATTCAGGCAGGGATGATGTACAGTAAATCTTTTGATCATAACTGTGTTTCTCTTCAGTGAGTGATTTCTATGTGACAAACAGCTGAGTATATTTTATGAAACACAAGTTATTTTCATTTCAGAGGTTTTCTTATTAGACTGCAGCAGTCACTAAGTGGTCAGTGCTGTTATACATAAACTATCGATTTGTCTTAGAGTTTTGATTTATGGCACTTTGGCTCACTGCCAACACAGAGCTCAAATAAACACGCAGACAGTCAGGTCTATGCTGACTTTAATTTTCCAGCCCACTTCACATGTTTTATCTCTAAGCTCTGACAATACAACTAAGTCCCAGGGAAGAGATGAGCTCATATTAAGCAAATGAGATTAAGAGCAGGGTTATAACTTTGTGTTGTTGGCTCCAATCACCCTTTGTTGATCTGACGGTTTATAAAAATGAAGCCCAAGGTATCAGTTCACCCTCATTAACTTGTTAACTATCTCATGATCCTTATTTGATTTTGGTTTCATTCATTATCCTAACCGCTTATTCCAACGAAAGGTCGTGGGGAGGCTGGATAACTATCCCTGCAGTCTTTGGATGATGGCAGGGTACACCCTGGACAGCTCGCCAGCCCACCGCAGGGCTTGATTTTGGTTTAAATCCAAAAATTCAGACCACAGTTGAAGGAGAAGCATCTCTGGAAGGCTAGACAATATCAAATAATAATAAACCTCAAAACTAAATAAAAATGGACAATTTTGATACTTTAAAAAAAAAAAAAAATTCTAGTCTGTCATTAATAGATGAAAAAGTGATTTGATAGAGAAAATAATCACCTTCTAATCCAACTTTCAAAGCATCATCATCTAAGGGGAAAGGTTCATTGAAGCTTCTTTGCTGGATTCAGGAGACATCAGACACTGTAAATCAAGGGGGGGTGGGGGGTGTTTGAGGAATTTGTTTACATAACACAGGGCTGGATCACTTCTTAATGTGTTAAATTTGTTTAATAGTTTTGACACACTTTGAGACAGTTGAGGCTTGTTTCCATATAACATATATTCTTAATGCATAGGAAAATCACACAGTAATGTTCCTTTGTCGTTGAATAAGCTTTACCAAATGTTCTGTTTAGTTTGAGCATGGATTATAAAATAATACAATACAATGCAATACAATACAATAGCTTTTTTTGTCAGTGCGCACACAACCAAATTGGAAACTTCCATAAAAGCATTTTTAAAAAGTGACAAGGGTTAAACCAGTTATTTTCCATTATATGCTGAGTTTTATTCTATAAACTACCAGAGCTAGATTTTACTGCTTATACAGTAGGTATAAACTGACACTGGAGACTATTTTACTGTCAGAAACATTTTTTTCTACAAAAATGTCAATAAAAAAATTTTCCATTAAATTTCTTTCACAGTATCTTTACTCACCTGGGAGATTGGGCTGTGAATTTTCCACAAAAAAAAAAGAAAAAAAAGAAGATATATTATATATTTCTCTAATCTTACAAACCCGTCCCATGTTCTGCAGTTGAGCTACACTACAGAGCGCTGTCAGTTTGAACTAGGTAGGAAATCTAAAGGGGAAGATGATATAATAGCTTCTAAGCGCAGAATCATGCACTTCATCCATTAAAAACAATACGAACTGTGTTCAAGTGAACGCTTGATGTTCTTCCAGAAAACAGTTACTGACACGGCTGTGCTGCTCTGCAAGACTGCACACATAATGGCTGCCTAAAGTATCATACTACTGAGCAGCTGTTACACCAAATTCTGCTGATCACATCCCATAATACTAACCCTGTGACAGGTACAATGAGACAAAAATCCTAGAGAAATCAGCGTCTGCTAAATCTATGCAAAGTGATCCAATCTGACCAACAGTTCTTGATGAGTTTAGTTGCTGAGCATAGGAAACACTGGACAACCCATGTGTAAGCAGTGATGTGGAGTAAAAACCATAGATTGTATATAAAGAGATGGATTCTCCGTGACGTCCCCCATAGGTTTCTGAAGAGCTGAATTGAAGCTCGGTGGGCGGTTCCTACCATCGCCATCTTGGCAGCGTCACGTGCGTCGTCTCACCCGGAAAATACAAATATGGGCAACGAGGTGGAGCTGAGAGGGCAGCCGTGAGCGTCATGGTGGATGATTGACATCGAGCAAACTCCGAGCTTGCTGTAGCTAAAAGCTAGCCGAGCTAACCTCGAGATAACGGGAGCTACCCAGCTAACGGAGATAAGCGGGCTAAAGCTAAGTCACGTTGTTAACCGGCTAAAAACCGCGGCTGTTCTACGTTCTTCTTACTTGAAGCCGGAGATCGGTACCTGTCAATCTAAAGGACATGCCCCTAAATTTGCCGAACTTCGAGATTAAATTACTTTAAAACGGGTGAGTTATAAAAAAAATTCACTCCCTCCACAGTTGTCATGAAGGTAAACCTGACCTATAAACCGAAAATGGATTTTTGAACCAGGCTGTAAACATGTTTATTTCTGCTGTGAAGTTGGCCTTTTTAACATGGGAGTCTATGGGGATTTGTTCTGTTTTGCAGCCAGCCCCTAGTGGATGAAGGGGGAACTGCAGTTTTCTGCACTTCCGCAGAGGCTTCACTTTTAACCGCCGGAGGTTGCCGCTTGGTAAAAACGCACGTCTCTTTTTGATGAAACAGCATCTATTTCATTTGCTCATTTTAAAGTAGAATTTCTCCCAGATTTTATCAACTAAGAGGAATCTGTCCACTTTCTACTACAGTTAGACTTTCCACACAATCTTCTTTTAAAACATAAATGAGTTCCATAGCAGAAAACTTTCTAATGAAGATAATCTATTGTTCGCTTGTTCTTGAACACCTGAACAGTAATGTATACCTATAAGCCTTTTTTCATGTCCATCATGTTTTGTGTATTTTGTACATTCATGTTAGCTTTTCATTTTTATCCAAACTTTTTATGTTTAAAACTGTTTTTCTTGATTATTTGACATTTTGCCATGAGATCTATCAAATTACACAATAGGCATCTTTAAAAATAGAATAATACTTTATTCATAGGATATTTATGAGGTTATCTCTTGGTACTAAATGAATGAGAAAGTCCAAGAAAGACCTGCTGCCATAAGTTTAGGTTATTTTAATGAACTGGTTGTCTTGACCTTTATGGCATATTTTATATCTGTAAACTAAACAACTCATTTAGGTGCTAAATTTAACCTTATGATTCTTCATGAATTTGCAAGACTGAAAATATACATGGTAACGTCACAAGACTTTGACTTTGTGTGTCGGTCTCTGGTGACATGAGGGTCACTCCAGCAAAATGAGATGCATCATCAAGCTTTGCTGTTTTACGTTCAGTGAAGGTTGTTTCCTACCACTTTTCAAGTTACAATTAGACTTGATTTTAAAAAAAAAAGGAAGCCTTTGCTGAATCATTGTTTATGATACATTAGCTCCATTAGTGTGTTTAGGCACAAAGTTTTTTTTCCCCCTTTAAATTAGTTTTGCTAATGAAATCTCACAAAAACTGAGCTCATCAATTTACATTAATTTTTTTTTATTTTTTAAATTTTACCTGCTGTCTTAAAATTCCTTGAACCCTCCTTTCACCACCCACCCTGCTACTCTATATGTGGAACGTGTTATCTGGAGCAGTGCAGTGCCTGGGCCTCGGCCGATCCCTGCTCCGTTTTAGCTGCCTTTAAACAGAATGTTCTCATTTTGGGAGTTCAGACGTGGATATTTTTATCAAGCGGGTCAGCTGAGGAAGAGCCAATATGAGCAGAAACACTGAGTCCTGTCTGACAAATGACCTTCCTTCCTCTGGGCCTTGCTGTTATGAACAGAGTCAATCAAAAGACCTAAAGAGAGTGAGGAGTTCACCTCCCAAGATCTCTGGATCAACAAATGGAAGCAGGGCAGATGACATCCAGGCACCTACGCTGCCACTAGTTATTTTTGTAAAGAAAATGGATCATTGCAGCTGTTAGCGCTAAGTTAACACAGATGCCCTCAATGGATGCTTTACTGAATGTTTCCTTGAACTACAGACAGTTGCATGAAACGCTGATCAGCTTAAGTTTCACAGCAAACAAGAGAGCTCCCAATATCTTCACCAAGGAGAATGAATCAATATTTCATGTTTTTTTCCACATCAGTCATCTTGGGACCTGGAAATCACTGGGAAGACATGTAAATTATTCCACAACAAAGGCAAAGTTTTTTCCATTTTTGAGAAAGTTTGTTTAAAATGCATGGTTTCATTAGATTCATGACCTTAAATGACATTGCATTGTTGTGGACCAAATTCCCACACTGTCACAAATCTACAGGCTGCATTTCTTTTCCAAATGATTTTCTTTGAAATGTGTTTTTGTGGAAAATTATCATACATTATCCTCATTTCATCCACATCCAGATTTCAGTATGACATTTCACACAAATAAGATATATATGTTGCATTAGGCTGTGGTGCCATGTCCCTGTGCATACATTTACTCAATTAGATCTTGGTGCGATGAGAGAAACTGTGACCTGGCACTCACAGGTAGAAGCTGAGATGGTGGGGAGGCTGAAAAAGCGGGTGGCATATCATGTTGCGATGCAGTGGCATCAAATAAAAGACAGAGCAAGATGAGACTTTTGCAGCAACAATTTGTCCAACATACATTGATTTATGATTTCTGTTATTTTTGGTACAAGTTATCATTGAAAACCTTTGGCATTATTTCCTGCAAGTTATTTAGCATGACATTGGACAATGATGATGATAAGAAAACCTCTGTGAAGGTAGTTTAGCTGAAAAGTCCTGGCATCATCCATTATTTTAACAGCAGTACCTTCCACTGAGTGTCAGTAGCTACATGAATGTCATGGCTTCAATGTGAAAATGCTATAAGCCTTATTTGATTTTACATTTGAATTCATTTGTATTTTTAAGATGTTTATAAAATAGTTACAGACACTGACCCTGCCATTCTGGATGTTTACTATTAAGCTCTATTATTAAGTCCTTCTGTGTTCCTAAAGACCAAAATGTTCTAGATTTATATCAAATATGTGCACAGATCCACAACAAGCTAGTATTTATTAGTATAGAGGGGTATTTCTCATTCAGGACCTGTTTTGCTTGCAACTATTATAAATGAGGCTCTGTGTGTTTTAGATGTACCAGTGTGTTTGTAAGGAAACTATTTATTTGTGACCTACTTACTTTAATTTGCTCGCGAACGTCTTCGGCTTTTGTAGACATTAAGAAAAATGTCTTATCACAGGCATAACGCTTAGAGCAGATCTGATGTAATCAGCTGCTTTTAGCTTTTAATTCTTTATCATATTTTTAGCTCATTGTCAGGAATTGATGAGATAAGAGAAAGGTGAGCCAAAAAATATATATATATTGTTTTAAAACAATGCATAATGTCCCACTCTAAATGTCTCTTAGTCATCTTTTTAAAGTGTTTGCTTTAGTAATCATGTGTCATTATTTTTAATCCTCAATCCTTCAGCAGTTCTGCCATTCAAATCAGTTGAGCATCTGATCATTAAGGCCATCTTAATTTGAGTAAATGGTGATCTTTTTCTTTTTCTATTTTATCCTCCTCACCAGAAAAAGTTTGTAAAACAGTAACTGGGTTTATAGTCTTTGGTACTTATACAAAAATACTTTAGCTTTGCAAATGTATGACTGAGCTGCAAAGGGAATCCAGTAATCCTGAATTCTTTTGCTGGGTTTCTTTTTTTGGGATTTAGTATAGAGCAGAATGTGCAACAACAATATGCTAATGATTGCCCCTGCTTTTTATGGTAAAATCACATAACAGACCCTGTCTGTCTTAAATCTACTTCTAAATAGTAGAAATTATCAGCCACTTTCAGTCCTCTTTCTGTGTATGAGTTTGTAAAAATGCCTTTGCCCGACTGTCACTTTGTGATGATGCTTTGGCTCTGTGTTGTAAAGCGGAGCAAAGGCAAGGGGATGAAAAGATGAGAACAACTTGGCTGAACACTGCTCCCTTTTAAAGGATTGTTTAAACAAACACATTCAGGCTGAGGAGCAGACTTTGGCCTGCCTAAGGAGGTTTCAGCTTCACACTGTTTGGATCTCTGTGGAAGCACTGAGACTCAGGTCTGACTCACATCTCTGAGTTGTAATTTCAACATCCATGGAGCAACATCCACAGTGTTTACTTCACTTATGTATCACAGAGCACTGGGACAATAAACCAGTATGGTGGTGACTGTCTGTCACTGATACAGCCTTTTCTTTACTTTTGTCAAGAGATCATGATGTCATATTGAAGGAACTTGCCCAAGATTTGAAGTCATTTCAGTGGGTAGTCCTTTTTTTTTTTTTTTTTTTTTAATGTTTTACTGATCATGTTTGACCAAGTGGACCACCAGCCCTGAATATAGACAGTAAAAGCTAGAGATGTCGTGTGTGGAGATTTGTTTAAGCCTGACACACTGCAGAGATAAGTCGATTTCGACCCTTAATTCAGGTCAATGATAAAAGCATCAGTCTTTCACAGTGGTAGTTGTCTTCAGACTGGGGACATGTGTTCTTTGCCAAGTCAAAAACTTTCCACTACAGTTTAATTTAGCTTTCTTTCGTGTCCTGCACGGGTTTGATTATCTAAACAGTTGGATGGATTGGACCTCTCATTGTTATTTTATATCAGCTTCAGTCAGGTGGATTGCTTTTGGATGCAGCAGAGGAATCTGTGTCTTCTTCAGAATATATCAGAATAAACTGTTTAGATATTTATCAGACTGATCAGCCGTATTTACTCCAAATCTTTGAACAATGAAGCAGCTATGCCAACTGTCACAATATGTGTGTTATGGTTATGTTCCTGTGGATTTATGTTTAGCTCTGGACTTTTTTAATATCTTCTGTATTTTCTGTTTTATTTTGCGGAGTATATTCCTCTGTGCATTATGTGTACTTTACTTCCTGTTCTGTGCCTCCCTTCTTAAGTAGTCAAACCTGTTGTTTGTAATTAGTGCCTCAGTACTTAAGCTACCATTGCATGGTGATCTTTGTGCTACTTAACACTATACTATTACTGTCACATCCTGTATATACACTTTATATACACTTCATATACATACGTATATATATATATACACACACACACACACACACACACACACACACACACACACACACACACATACATACACACACACACACACACACACACATACACACACATACACACACACACACATACATACATACATACAAACATATATATATATATATAAGTATGTAACCTTCACCTGCCTACAACCATCGAAGTTCTGATTTTCTTTGTCCTTTTGTTGCTGGTTTTAGTGTTTCATTTTTTTTCACATTGCCAGCTCATCATCTGGAATTGTTGACATAAATCTGAGATTAAAGTTGTACTTTTAATTTGTTTTGCAGTCTTTACTGTCAGCCTTCATTCAAATTCAAATTATTTTAAAACCAAGGGCTTAAAATGCAGTTTCTTAATATGAAAGCCAAGTACACACACCATGGTAGTACTACAGTACACTGTATGACCTGATGGGCGTATGCAGCACAGTGGGCACCATGCAATGCAGAAATGAGGTCAGGGAAATCACTGCGTATTCTTTACATCATATTAACCCATAAGAGCCCAGCGTTGCATGAATGATACGTACAGTTTCTGTCACATTTTGCATCAGTATATGGTAAAAGATTTGCTCAAAATCCAGTTGAACCCAATCTGATCTTGTCAGTCTCTAGAGCAGTGGTTCTCAGAGTGGGAGTTGGGAGATCATTTTACTTGCAGGATAATTGTAAAACTGTATAGCCGACATTTATCAAATAAATTTGATAAATTTAATAAAATGTATAAGTTAGTACACATTAAACTGAAAATCTGTAGCAACTTTCCCCCCTTATTTATGAAAATTTTGACGGTTTTCCAACCTTTCCTTTAGTATTTCTATTATTGTGGTTGATTTTGGGCCTTGTCACAGTGTAAAGATCCTTTTTAAAGATTCTGACATTTTTCCATCCTTCCATTGGAGGATGGCTGAAGGATTACCTATTTGATACATCACACATTTTATCATTTTCGTCTTGTCGGGGCAGCAGTGCGAACATTAGCATACGTTGTCATGGGGGTCTTGGCTCAAAAAGTTTGAAAACCGCTGCCTTAGAGGAACTTATACTACTGTCTAGTTATAGCTGTACGGCTGATTTAGACGGCTGAGAGGAACTGAAAAGATAAAACGTTATCACACAATAAAGAAAATTAGTTTTAGGTGGAAAACAAGGTAAAATCAAACACTTGGTGTCTTTTGCTCCTTCTGCACATATTTCGACTTGACGTGATCTGTACATAAATGAATTACATCAGATTCTGTTGACATTCATGTCATGACCAAATAAAAGTGTCTGTATCTTTTAAATGTTCTTTGTACAATGTCCATAGATTTATGTCCATTAGCTGTGATTGAGAGTAAAGACTAACCTGATCTGAGACACTTCCAGCCAGCACTGGACATTGTGTCCCCTCACATTGTTGATGTCCTGCTACCTCTGGTGGAGACAGCAGCTTTTCAGACAGAGTGCCTTTGTTGTTGCAGTATCTTGTTGTACCAGTCTGCAGTGTCAGCGAGGAGTCACCCTGCAGGCAGCAAATCAGCAGAAGCTAATGCACCCTCTTCTCCTCTGCTTCACCTGAGAAAAGAACACAAGAGGCCAAAGCGACACACTGTTTCTCTGGGCCTCATTCTCCTCAAAGTAGACTAATAAACCCAAATATGCATTTTCTGTGGTCCTTTTTTATTGACTTATTTACCTTTATTTAACCAGGAAGTCCCAGTTATTGCTTGTCATGACCAAAGCCCAGCTTAATTTGCTATTTTGATTCAGTTTTGGTCAAAATATGTGGAATGCCATCTGAGTCTTGTCTTCTGCCCCCTAATAGACACCAGAATGCAGAAGATTGAATGTTGACATTTTGCATGGTAATAAATGGTAAATATCCCAATAAATTGTTAATTTTTCTAATTAAAAGGACAGATAAAGACCTCAAAATAATTTGATAAAAAAAATGGTAGTATTTAAAATGAATTAAGTTTTTGTGCTTTTTCATAAAATGTTAACACAATGAAGTTAAATTAAACAGAAGACTGGATTATATACTAAAAGCAGATTATTTGCTTTGATTATCCTCTTTAAAATTCTGTAATGGTCATAGTCAACTTACAGGTGGTCTTAACTTTTTTCAAATCGATTAAGTAAATTCATTCCTTTAATTTTGGAAATTACCTTTAAAACCTTTTTTAAAAAAAAGTTTTGACATTTTATGGTTAAAAAAAAAAAAAAGAAAAGTGAAGACATATTCCAAATTTTAAAAAAAAAATCACAAACTTATGTGAAGCAATAACTATCCCTGGAGTTGACTAAGACTGACAAAACTGTGTGATTTCTAATCGGTTCTGAAACGCAGAAAAAAAAAATCAAAGTTTAATATCGCCATAATTGATAAAGCAGTCATTAATTAAGTATGTATTTTTATGTATGGAAATGGATTTTAAATATCTTCATGTTAACAGAGCCAAAAAATGCTCTTTCAAATGCATTTCTCTCCTGTGTTGGAAAAAAAAAAAACGAGATGGTAAATATTGTTCTTAATTTGTGGATGTAATTTTAAACTTCTTTCTAGCAGATGTTAGTGACCCCCTTTCTGTTCCAACTTTTCTTCCTACATTTATGTACAAGTGGTGGGATTGTCTCTTTATATGGACTGCCCCACATACGATGCAGAAGGCAGGATAGTAAATCTCCCCGACTCAAAGAAGGCTTTTTCAGCTCAGACCTGGATGCCGTCCAGAGAGATGCCTTCTGGCCAGACGGCTAAATGCCTGGCAGTATTACAGGTCAACTTGTTTACCTTCAGGCTTAAGTGGAGCTGCCTCAAATCCACTATATCAGCTATATCAGGAGATGGTAATATAAAATTTCCAATGTTTTTCTACAGGACAAAGGACTCTTCACCACAGGAGCGATGTCCTAGAGACTGTAGTGCTTGTCAACCCTTCAGAAGACAGTGTTGTATCGGAGGTAAGATCAACAATTTCTCAGACAATGTGCAGCTTTTCTTATTTTATTTGTATTCGCAAATTAATGTTATAGTGAAAATGATATCAACATATATAATGTTACTATATTAAGACTGTATTGCTGTGATGGACTAGGACCTGTCCAGGTTGTACCCTTCCTGTCACCTGATTATTGCTGGTATAGGCTCCAGCTTCCCAACGACCCTTAATTGGAATAAGCAATATAGGTATTGAATGAGTGAATGAATGCTGTTTTGATATATACCAAGCAGGCAAATTTCAGCAGTTTTGAACACCACTGAATCATTTCTCCTCTGTTCATGTTGAATTTTGTTTTCAAGTTTCTTTTGGCACAGTTAAAGTGCGTCCTCCGTTATGGTTGCTGGCAGTATCTTCCCTTCTAGCTTGGCAGTGCTGTCTCTCCTTTAACTGTCCTCCGTCCCCCTTCTCTCCCTCTTTCTGTATTTGTGTCCCAGATCAAGTCTCTAGTTACAGACTCAGCAGGACATAAGCTTCTGGTCTTGAGTGGCCAGAACTCAGATCACGGTGGCCTTCTTCTTCAAACTGGGGTTTTCAACTACCAGACCTTTTCACGAGTTTTTACTGATCTTGGGGTGAGTGATCTGAATCTGAATTATTTATACTGTATATTAAGAAATTGATGTCCACGCTTAAAATAGTTATATATTAAATATATTTGCTAGACATCACAAATTTAGTGTTTGTTTCTGCAGGTCAGTGAATTACTGGGAACAGCAGCCCCCAAGCAGCAGGCTACACTTACTGTGTCCTGCCGTGGGGAGGTCAGCTGGAGCTCCCTGGGACAGCAGCAGACCCTACGGGAGTTCCTGGAATACAAACTAAACCCTGAGTCTGTTCTCCCCAAGATGGAGGGTGTCACAGAGTTCACAGAGTATGTCTCCGAAACTGTTGATGTCCCTTCACCATTTGACCTGCTGGAGCCTCCCACCTCTGGAGGCTTCCTGAAGCTGTCAAAGCCGTGTTGCTACATCTTTCCTGGTGGTCGAGGAGACTCTGCTCTCTTTGCTGTAAATGGCTTTAACATCCTAGTGGATGGAGGCTCTGAAAGAAAATCCTGCTTCTGGAAACTGGTCCGTCACTTGGACCGGATTGATTCGATTCTGCTCACACACATCGGCGCTGACAATCTCCCAGGTATAAATGGACTTCTTCAAAGGAAGATCGCGGAACAAGACGAGGAGCAATCACAAGGCTCCACCAACTACAGCGACTGGATGAAAAACCTGATTTCTCCTGAGCTAGGTGTTGTGTTCTTTAACGTACCAGAGAAACTCCGTATGCCGGAATCTAATCTCAAGGTAAAGCGCAGCATCGAAGAGGCCTCACTCACTTTACAATACCTGAACAAGCTAGGAGTCAAGCCGGAGCCTCTATTTCGAGTGGTCAGCAACACCACTGAGCCCATTACGCTTTTCCACAAGATGGGAGTAGGCAGGTTAGACATGTATATTCTCAACCCTGTCAAAGACAGTAAAGAGATGCAATTTTTAATGCAAAAGTGGGCTGGCAATAGCAAGGCCAAAACTGGCATTGTGCTGCCCAACGGGAAAGAAGGAGAAATATCTGTGCCCTACCTGACGTCAGTTACAGCCTTAGTTGTCTGGCTCCCAGCCAACCCTGCAGAAAAGATCGTCAGAGTGCTGTTCCCTGGGAATGCACCACAAAATAAGATTCTCGAAGGCCTGGAAAAGTTAAAGCACCTTGACTTCTTGCGCTATCCTGTAGCCACACAAAAGGACATAGCCTCAGGAGCTCCTCCATCTGCTATTAAACAGACCAAGTTAAAACAAAGAACAGATAGCAAAGAGAGTCTTAAATCCTCTCCAAAGACCACCGCAAGGTCTTCAAAGAAAGAAACTGAAGGACAAGATGACGTGTCAGCCACCACGGAGGCAAAGAGCGACTCTGTTAAGGAAAATATAATGGAAAAAAAAGAGGAGAAAAAGCCTGTGAAGACTATAAAATCTAAAACGGAAGTGCCAGAAAAGAAAAAACTAATTAAAGAAAAGTCATTAAAAAAGCATTCTAAAGACAGGGCGTCCAAGATGGACGAGAAAAAGGACAAGGAAAAGAAAGAGATCAAGAAAATAAAGAAAGATGACTCAGGCAAAAAAGATGACAAGAAAGATGCAAAGTCCAAAGAGGACAAAAAGAAGGATGGATCCAAACCTGAGCTGAGAAAAATGACAAAGCCCGACTTAAAGCCGCTTACACCAGAAGTGAGGAAGACTTTACATAAGGCTAAAGTGTCAAGTAAGGCTAAAACTGGGAAAAACAAAGTCACAAAGGCCGAATCGGGTGAAGCCAAAGCAGAAGAGGCAAAACCTGAAATTATTAAACCTAAACCCGTTGAGAATGGGGCTGCTGAAGGTATGTCTGGTCCTTCCACACCTGAAGACCTCACCAAAGACTTTGAAGAACTGCAAAAAGATAAAGTTGAAGCTGTATCAGCAGAGCCAACAGAAAGTCATGAGGTTTCCCCAGAGCCAACAACAGAAAGCCCCATCCCAGACAAGGACGCACAAGAAGCAATTTCAGAAACCCCACTGAGAGCAAAGTCTCCTGAAAAAGAGCACCCAGCTGCAGACGTAAAACCTGAAACTGAAGACAAAGACAAGGAGTCCACTCAAGAGAAAGAAACCGAGGATGCTCAAAAGTTTGAGGATGAAGGAGCAGCAACTCAGGATGAGGAAGAAGAAGAAGAGGACGCAGAAGCTCCTCTTGTAGCTGCAGAAAATAAAGTGCAGAAAGAAGAGGAGGAAGAGGAAGACATGGGAATAGGTGAAGATGAGGACGAATCAAAATGGAAGGAGGCGAAGGATGATGGGCTTGACCGAAAACACGAGATAGAAGAAATGGAGAAATCAGAAAATCTAGCAACTAAACTGGTGACAAAAGAGGAGCCGCAAATAACTTCATCCAAGGGTGAGAAAGAGGAAGGAGAAGAGGAAGTGGAGACGATGGACAAGGCTGAACTGGAGGAGGTAGAAGATTTAGATGTAATAGCAGATGAAGAAATCAAAGTCAAACCTGAAGATTCAGTTGAAAGCAAGACAACGGAAATTCTGTCTGCAGCTAAATATGACGAAGAAGAGGAGGAGGGCTACCTATCACATGTTGGAGGGGCCACTGCTCCCTTAACCTCAGCTGTTCAAGGGGTAGCTGCAGCTGAATCTGTCTCTTATATCCAAGATGAGATGATCCCCGGTTACTCAGAGACAGAACAGACCATCTCTGACGAGGAGATCCATGAGGAGGCAGAGGAGAGAATACCACATCTTCAATATGATGTCGGTGCTTACGACATCTCTGTTCCAGACCAGACGGGGTCATTTGTAAACATTCATGGCATGAGAGAGATGCAAGCTGCAATTATGACCGAGAAAGGCCTCATTCCAGGTGTGCAAGAACCAGTGTCAGTTTTCACCAACATTATCACGGCTCCTCTGGCAGAAGAAGAGCATGTGTCTTCTGCAACGTCTATCACAGAGTACGACAAAATGTCCTCCCTTCCCACTTCTATCGCTGAGGATCAGTCTGTGGCGTCTATTGCAGCACCTTCAGCTGAAGAACCAGCTAAAACCCCGACTGCACCCGAAGCTGCTCGCAGCAAAGAGCTGCCACGCTCTGCAGAAACACTTTCACCACCTTCTTTAGAAGATGACAAACAAACCAAGTCTCCGTCTAGTGATTTACAGCTTCCTTTTGCAGAGGGGAAGAAGACAGCTGAGGCGCATGGTGCTGCAGAACTGGATGATGAGGAAGATGAGGAAGAGGAGGAGGAAGAAGACCAAACTCCTAATGTCGACATGTCTCTTGAAAAACTCCAAGAGGGCTATGCTTCAACCCAAATGCTGGAAAGAAAAGAGACGAAGATAGAACAGCTTTCTGGCACAGAGTCGCCTGAAAAGGCTCAACAGGACATCAAATCAGTTCATTTACCTGTTGAAGAGGAAAATATTGATGCAGTCGCCCTTAAAGATGTTTCATCTGTTGTTCCTACTAGACCATTTGGATCTGACTCAGTAACTTCAGAAAGTGAAGAGCGTTGCTTTAGTCCTGATGATATCACTGTGAAAATGGCTTCCCCTCCACAGTCTGGCCCCTCGAGTGCAACTCACTCTCCACTCCGTCAGTCACCGGTGGAAGACAAGACAAAAGTCCTTCATGGTTTGGACCTGCAAAAGCAAGAGGCCCTTCCTGATGTAATCACCACAAGTGACAGCAAAGCTAATGTGAAAGATGACCGGGAAACAGACACACAGAAACAACCTGACAAAGACAAGGGAGATCAGTATGAAGCAGCTGCTGCAAGATCTGGGGACAAGTCATTAGAAAAGGACATAAAAGAAATTCAAGGGTTCAAAGAACCAGAAAAAGACATTTCATTAGTGCCAAAAGACAACGGAAAACAGACAGAAATAATTCCCGTTGTTGCTTCATCTTTAACAGAAGCTCAACAACCAGTTGAAATTTGGAGGGATTCCCTCACCTCATCTGATGGAGACGATGCTGACAGGCTCAGAGAAAAAGAGCCGATATCACCTGCACCGGGCAAATTTCCAGATGGCAAGAGTAGTTTCTTGGATGATGACGCTGATGATAAGAGGAAAGACAATGATGATTATGATGATAAAACGGTTGTTATGACTATCAGTGTGAAACAAGAAAAAGAAAAGGATGACATCTTTGATGCCAAACAGATTAAGGATGAGAAGACAGAGAAATCTGACATCCAAGCAGAAGTTTCTACCATTAAAACCATCACAGATGAGAAAGACACTAAAGAGGTCATAAAAGATGATACCTCTGATACTAGACCCACTAACGAAGAAATATTAAAGGACACCGTCACAGCTGATACAGCCATTACAGATGGATACAAAGAACCAGAAAAAGACCATCTTGCTATGGCCAAAACTGCTGAACAGACAGAGTCGGAAACTGTTACCTCTGAGGCCAAACAGTTCAAAGATGAACAGAAGAAGGAAGATGAATCTGACCTGAGAACTCGAGGTGATTTTAAAGAGACAGAGGTCAAAATGGATGATGTGTCCCAGAAGATGATTTTAAAAGATGAGAAGGAGAAAGACATGGAAAAGAGTGATACTTTTGATATTAGCTCTTTAAAGACTCAAGAGAAAGAGACTGAAAAGGTCCATCCTTCAGATATCATCCCTGTTGAGGAAGTTGAAAGAGAGGCAAAAAAAGAGCCCCCCAAGTATGAGGAGAAAAAAGAAACTGAGACATTTGATATAAAAAAAGACGAAGGAGATGAAAAACACTTGGAAAAAAGAGATGTACCTACCACCAAACCCTTTATAGAGGAGCAGAGCAAAAAGGAGGAAGACATACATGACACTGCTGATGCTAAACTCGGCAAAGAAGTTATTAGTAAGAAGGATGAATCTCCTGCAACTATAAAAGAAGAAAAGAAGCAAGAGGTTAGCAAAGACGTAATCTCAAACATCAGTCTTAGCAAGGAGGAAGAAAATGATGTAACAGTAAGTAAAGATGACATTTTTATTACCAAAACAACAAGTGATCAAGAAAAAAAGACAGTCAGAGATGATAGTACTGACACCACACTTTTCACAGAACATGATCAAGATTTAAAAGCAAGCAAGGATGATGCTGACATCTTCAAACCCACTACAGAGGAGGAGAAAGAGACTATTGAGAAAGAGCAGATTGTGACTGCGCAACTTACTACATCAGAGGAAAAAGATAAACTGCCTAGTAAGCAAGAAACACCTTCTGTTAAACAAACAGAAGAAGAAAAAAAGGAATATGAGGAAAGTAAAGATGCTGCTTGTGATAATGTAGTTACACTTCCCAAGATGGATCAAGAGTCTATAATCACGTGTAAAGAAACAGATTTCTCTGCCACACCGACCAAGGCAGAAGAGCAAGACACACTGAAAACTGACAAACCAACCATGGAAAGTGATAAGAAACAAGAGGAGAGTAAAGTTGTCTCTTCTGCTGTCAAATCAGCTGAGAAACTGGAAGACTTTGTTAAAAGTGAAGATATACCAACTGTCAAAACATCTGAGGATGAACCAGATATCATTCTTGAGGCTACGTCCATTACACAAGACAAAGAAACCAGTAAAGATGTTTCTTCTGTTGAATCACTAACAGGAGAAAAAAAAGAGAAAATAGCTGATGAGGAGGAAACACTGACTGTCAAATTGTCCAAAGAAGAACAAGTTCAGGATCACAGTATTGCTGTCAAGAACATCAAGGAAGAAGATACAATTAAGGATGGAATATCTGATGTAAAACACCTTAAAGAGGAGGAAACAAGGGACACCGCTGATATTCAGTTCCTCACAGAGAAGAAGGCCGAAACATCAGAAATCAAATTTGTCAAGGAAGAGGCAAAAGAAACAGGAGGAAAGGATTCTCATGACAAAGAAATTAGGATAGAAGAAGAGAACAAAAAGACTGATGCTGAATTTGTAGTGGAGAAGCAGACGGAAAAGGACATTGATGATACTTCTATTAAAGTCACTGCAACTGAAAAAGAGGTAGAGAAACAAAACCAAAAGACTGAAGAGTATGAGAAAGAGGATATTGATGACCATAAACCTATTTTGGAGCAAGTGTTGGAAACTGACAACAAAGATAAGAAAAAAGAGAAAGAAGCAAGTACCACTGCTGAGCAGCCCATTGACACAACAGACAAAGAGCCATCAAAAGCTGAAACTCTTAAAGATGAAATGAAAGGTGAAGTCAAACTGGAGTGTCAGGAAGCTGTAAAGGACATATTTACTCCAACATGTAGCACCGCAGCCGTGAAAAAAGATGAAGATGATTTTTCTTTTAAGTCCCAATCCAAAATAGATGATGAAAAATTGACAGATCTTCCACCAGCTCAGACGACTAAAGAGGAAAAAGCAACAAAGGAGGATATTTTTGATGATAATCGTAAAGAGAAACACGATGAAACCTCCGATAAACTTCCTGCAGCTCAGACAGAAAAGAAAACCTTCACGGAAGGAATTCATCTTGGCACTTTGGTGAAAGATGAGATCTGTACATCTTCTAAAGAACAAGATGAAACATCAAAAGGTATTAGTCAAGATGAGAAGATGGAGAAAGAAAAAGATGATGCACATGTTGCCGAACTGAGCAAGGAGCAGAAAATGGAGAAAGAACAGGAGAAAGAGTACACCTATGAGACCGAAAACATCAAAGAGGTAAAACCAGCAGCGGATGAGATGATTAAAGACAAGGCTCCTGCTCACACGAAGACAGATGATATTACAGAGAAAGAGAGGTCTGACTACAGTGATGCAGAACACACCAAAGAGGAAAAATGGGAGAAAGAAGAAGTACAGGAGAAAGACCTGGATAAAAGCATTAAACAACCTACACAGGCAACATCAGGAGAAGAAATGTTGGTGTCCAAGTTGGACTATAAACCTGCATTTGTAGTTCACTCATCAGATGAAGACAGAGAAGAAGAAGAGGAGGAAGACATTTGCATGGGAGGAGCGGGTTCCAGACCTTTGTCAGTGGACCCAAAAAAATCTGACCGTGACATCTCTCCTCTGGGTTTGTCATCAACCCAATCTCCACAGACCAGTGACCAAACTAAACCACCTGCGTCTCAACAGCCTCCAATTATTATACCCACACTTATAATGCAGGAGCCCTCCCTGGAAGAGGAAGAATCCAGACTTTCGCCTGACTTAGGCAAAGATGTGAAAACAGAAGCCACACCTGCACCCCTGGCCAAAGCAGAGTTGTCTTATGATGCAGTGACATCAAAGGAGGAGGAAAGAGTTGTTTGTACTGCAGCTGCCAAAGCAGAACCAATGTCGGGATCAACAGAGAAAAAGGCTGCATCATCAGTAGAACCAAGAACTGAAAGCCAGCCAAGGAGTTGTGCACTTTCAAGCACTGAAAGTGTGGAGGAGACACTCCAACAAGAGAAACAGAAAGTCACTCAGATAAGCTCAGGAATGAGCGCTACAGAAAAGACCAAAGTGGATGACAAAGCAGGAAAGGAAGCAGAGAGAGAGATGGAAGGTGAAAGAGAGATAGCTTCTCCAGGACTATCAAAACCTTGTCCATATTTTATGTTAGACAAAGAATCTGAGGATGATAGAGAAACTGCTGGGGCTGCAAAGATAGAAACCAGTGAAAAAGTTAGCTCGGAGAAGGACATCGCCGGCATCAGAGATGAGACGCAAACCTTTGGTGCATCCAAGTACGATCCATATGAAAAGCCCATCCCAAAAGATCTGGACTCTAGAGAACAGAGTGAGGTTTCTTGTGGTTTTGAGGCTTCTGACATCTGCATCGATGATAACCGAAGAACAAGTCAGACAGTTGCTGAAGGCGCCATGTTTCTTCTAGATGATCAGTACAAAGAGGAACCTTTGTCCTTCAGCAGAGTCGACTACAGCCCAGTGTCCCTTACAGAGAGTGAAAGAAGCAGCCACCACAGTCCAAGCGATTCTCCTAAAGACCAAGACAGAGAGAAGGGCCAAGAGGAGGAGAGTGAGAGAGAAGAACGAGTAGATGCAACTTGTGTTGACAAGAACTACTCATTCACAGAGATTCAAGATAACAAAATGTCCCAAGCTGTCGAATCTTATTCTTTCAGCCCCAAAGAGGACAAGCCTGAAAAATCAGAGAAAGAAAAAGAAGATATGAGGGAAACGGAAGTTCCTCAGACACGAGAAATGGAAGAAGATGATGTGGTTTCTACCAGTGCTGCCATTCAGTCAGCATCACTAAGATTAGAAACAACCTCTCCTTCATGGAGTCAACCAGATGTTGGTGCAACAGCTTCTGGTGAAGCATTTACAGAAGTCACAGAGAAGGAAAAAGAAAAATCTGCTGAGTCACTAAAAGAAAAAGTGGATTCATCTGATCAAAAGGAGGGATCTCCATCTGGTCGGCACTCACCTGCGGAAAAAGACATTTTCCCTCAACAAGCATCATTGTTGGTAAGACAAGAAGCACCAACTGACCCAGTGACTGGAGCAACATTTATAGGACATGAAGTAGATGAAAATGTTTTGGCATCTGACAACAGTCAAATTAGCAGCTCCGCATCTTGTAAATTCTTAGGTTTTCCAGATGGAAAAGAGAGCCTGATTGATAAAAGGCTATTGGTAGAGGGGGAAGATTTCAATGTTGATGATGATGACGAAGATGACGAGGAGGAAGAGGAGGGAGAGGAAGAGTCAAGTGATGTAGGTATGGAAAAAGGTGCTCGGGAGCAGTCTGAAAAAGAAATGTGCAGACGTGATTCAGATGACAGTGGTAGCTTAGCAGAGAGCGAGGATGTACATAAAATGTCTGAATCAAGCTCCCATAAAGTGGAAGCAGCCAGTAAACCAACCGACGCCTCGGTTTTTAAAGGCACAGATGCAGAGAAGAAGGATGTGGGTGTAAAACCAGTCAAGGAAGAGGATACACTTAGTGAAACAACACCAAAACCACCTGAAACACACAGTCAGGATCAAAAAGTGGATGGAAACAGCTTTTCAACATTAGATGCTACAAAACATGCTGATAAAATTGAAGCAACAGAGGACCAAAGCAAAACCCAGCTTTCGCCTGATCCAGCAACAGAAAGGAGATTATCAATGACAGATGTTGCAACTTCACTTGAAGTTTCAGTCTCAGAAAAAAAAGATGAGGACAAAGCATCACTGTCACCAGAGATTAAGGAAACATGTCAAACAGCATCTACAAGCAGCTTGACCACCAGCTCTGTACCAGAAGATTATTCAGAGTCGATGTCAAAGCCGACATCTAGTCCCTCCCCTCCATTAACTGCTGAATATGCCGATATTGGATTGAGCAAGTCTGGAGGTTACTCTGAGCATTTTCATAGTGATGACGGTCAAGTTTCGCTGAAGGATGAGAAGAGAGAAACCCTTGTGCTCTCAGATGCATCCCAACTGTCCAAACCAAGCGATGGCAAATACTTCAGTCAAACAGATGTCCATTATGAATGTCTAGATGACAAGCAGACTACAACTATGACAGCAAAACATGAGGAAACTACCTCATCATGTTACACATACAGCACCTTAACGTACTCCTCTACGTCCTACAGTTACTCATCTTCTGCCCCAGCATCTGATCTTTTGAGCCAACACTTAGGAGACAAAGTAGAAACTGTCATAACTTCAAGCTCTGGAGTACCTTTAGCCAAAGAGGAACCATCGTTCATGGCAGCATCCACAAGCTTGTGCCTTGGAGGTTTTGAGAGAGATGAGTACATGGAGGTGATGACAAAACCTGCAGCAGAAGTCTCCAAACCATTGAGTCCAGGCACCTCCGTTACTGCTAAGCAGCCTGAAGAAAAACCAGAAGCAAATGTAAAGCTGAGTTCTGAGACTACAACAACTGCAACTGCACCCCCTCTACAAAGTTCAGACCCGCTAAATGTGTCCGAAATCTCATTTACATCAGAAGCTCGCTTTGATGTTTCTCCTCTCCAAAGGGCTGATTCTTGTGACAAGGTGTCCCACCACAAGGAGTCTGATGCACTGGAAACAGAAGAAAGCACCTTACCATGTCATAGTGACAGTGAAAAAGTGTCTGAGACTTTTTCATCAGTAACTAAATCACATACAGTAGAGAGTACCATTGACTCAACAGAAACAAAAGCAGTCACTATCACCTCTACTACTGTTTTGTCTGAATGTAAAACAATGGCAGTACCTCAAGTTACAGCCTCAGTCACTCTACTGAGCGATAGTGGAGCTACCAAAACCTCATGTGCCATAACTGACTTGTCCAAAACAGAAGAGGGTGACAAAGCACAGCAGATAAAAGAGGATGAGCCAAGTGAAACTACTGTACCTTTAAAAGAAGATGCCAAGATGTCAGAGGAAGAAGCATGTCAGAAAGATGAAAAGGCAGAAGCACCTAAAGACACTGAAGTCAAACAGAAAACAGAGGAAAAGAGACTGGATGAACAGACCGGTAAAGTCAGCACAGAGCAGAAAGAAGAAACAGCTGATCCTAAGCTGAGTGAGAAAGTAGAGGTAAGCAAACCGGGAGAGGCAGAAAAACTGGAAGATACAAGCTTCTTGGAAAAGCCGTCTGAAAGACTAGAGGTAAGGAGGAAGAGTAGTTTATCCGACTGGGAACTACTACAGAGGCCTGATGACTTCCCAAGCACCCCTCCTCCAGGATATGGTGATGATGAGGAGGAAGATGAGGAAGCAAGGGAATGGATGGCTAGTTCCCACTGTACCTCTATGTCCCTCTCAAAAGACACTTACCACACAGAACTTTCTGGCCAAGGAATCGTAAGGCCCGATCGGCCCTCTGACTTGAATACTGGAGCAACTTCCTCCTCTGCCTCTCCTCAAGGCTTCTCTTCCTGTGAATATAAACATCGCAAAGGAGAACTCTCTCCATCTTTCATTAACCCCAGTCCTCATCAGCTCTCCAGTGACGAGGATGAAGATGAAAGTCACAGCAGCCACTCCCAGGAAGGAGACGAGGACGAACAAGAACAACACTCTGTGAAAAAGAGGTCTCACAAGCAGAGGCGCCATCACACTCAGAGTCACCATGGAGAGGCTGGACAGGGACCACACCAGTTGCCTGGCACAATGTCAACTGGTTTGGCTGTGACATTGGCTGGAGAGGAAACACCTCCAACATCGGTTAGTGAGTCATTACCATCTCAGTCTGACTCCGATGTCCCCCCTGAAACTGAAGAGTGCCCATCCATAACTGCAGAGGGAAATCTGGACTCTGATGAAGATACTGAGCATCTACCGATAGACAAATCATCTGGCTCTGGAGCTGCTGGTGGCCACCATTCCCCAGCACCACGGTCATCTCAGAAAAGTCACGATCCTGTGCCCACCCCCATGAAGGACCCCCTGCCGCACCCTCCTCACCCAGACGTGTGCATGGTAGACCCAGAGGTTCTCAACGATCACAGCAGTACAGAGAAACCTATCAAGAAGGAGCATAAGACCACCAAGGGGCTTAGAAAAGGCAAACCCAAGTCAGCCTCTCCTGCTCGTAGGGGGGAAGTCAGGAAGAGGTCTTCTACCCCAGTGAAACAGTCTAAGGACTCTGCCTCACCTCGATCGGCCTCCCTCAAGAGGAAGGACACAGAGAGAAGCTCCAGGTTGATTAAAATGTCAGAGACCCAAGGCTCAAGGAGTGAGATCTACAACTCTGGGAAAGGCCTGGTCAATGGCATCAAGAGCAGCTCAGGTGTGTTAATGTCTTCACATTCTGCCACACACCACATTAATTAACCTTCAGCATGAGTCAGGAACGATTCAAACTGTGTTCACGGCAACAAACAGGATTAGCTTTAATATTAGTAACCAAAAGGTGAAACATTTAAGCTCATGATCCATTTTCTTATAGTCTTGGAAAATAATATTTTTAATAATAACTCACCTATAAACTGAGATATAAATGAGCTTTCCCACATGAATTTGTGACTTCCTTACTGGTTTATAGACCAGAGCCAGAACTATTTCCAAATTGCTGAGGAACTTTTGTGTTAACAGTCTGATAGTATATGTATGGGAATGGGATGCGTCTGATCTTTTCTTTTTTTTTTTTTTTTTTTTTAAACATTTTTGTTCCTCCAGGAAGCAACTCCCAGAAAACTAGCTCGGCTGTACCCCCTGGACCACCTGTCTATGTCGACTTGGCCTATGTGCCCAACCACTGCAGTGCTAAGAATGTGGACCAGGAGTTCTTTAAGAGAGTGCGTGCTGCATATTATGTGGTGAGCGGGAATGACCCGGGGAGTGGAGAGCCGAGCCGTGCAGTCCTGGATGCCCTGCTGGAGGGAAAATCTCAGTGGGGCTCCAATTTACAGGTATTTTCTCTCCATCCGTCTCTTGTCTATCATTTTATGCAAGTGAGTGAGCTCATATCTTTTGCTTATTTCCCTCTTATGTCTTCTCTTCGTGGTTAGGTGACTCTGATACCAACCCACGACACGGAGGTGACTCGGGAATGGTACCAGCAGACCCATGAGAGGCAGCAGGACTTGAACATCATGGTTCTGGCCTCCAGCAGCACCGTAGTGATGCAGGATGAGTCTTTCCCAGCCTGCAAGATTGAGTTCTGAGCTTCAAAAAACCCTGCTCTGCTTTCACCATGACCACCACCCTTTCACACCACCACCCTTTTTCCTCATTTGGAGGTAGAGCAAGAGCAAACAGCACCCTCTGCTCCTTCAGAGCTTCTCTCTCATGATACCAGTCTCAATAAGCATTTGTTGCTGCTCTTGATCCATTCAAAGTCAAAATTCTGGGCATATGCTTTGATATAGCAAGTTAATCATGCAAATAGCGTTATACTTTAATATTTCTCTTCTTAAATGTCGGCCATATTACATTTCTTCTGCTCGCACCTAATAGTGGTAAAACCGTTTTAATCACATTTAACAACATAATCCCACTTTAGGACTGCTTTGCTTAACTGAATATATAATTGGACATGTTGAAAAATTGTGCATAGCAAGTAGTTATGAGTGAGATTTAGTCCTAACACTGGTGGTTCAAATTGCATTTTGATTCTGAAATCTAATACAAGTGGCTAAAGTGCGTACAAAAATGCGGATTAAACCTGAATTCTCAATAGCAGATTTTCCAAAAGGACTTGTATATGAACTTGTGATCAGTTATTAGTTCAGCTTGTTCACACAGCGCTTCTATAATGAGTAGAAGTTAACTTTCTTTTCCAATGATTTACAGCAAAACATGTTCTTTGCAGTCATGCCAGTCAGTCTACTCATGTCACGGTAGACTTTTGGAATATCGCTCTAATGACATAAATTGATGTTTTGTAACAAAAATGATCTTTCCTGTCACTTGTGAAGTTTTAGGAGGTGCCTGAAGTCGCCTTGGCTCTATTTTTCTCAGCTTTCACAGCTTAGCAGGTGCATGATGCTTGTGTTGTAGCTCAAACTCTTCCAGAGAACTGTGTAGGGTTAATCCTGTTTTTAGCCAGCCCTCCAGTGTGGAATGCATTATAGTGTTGATAGATTACTACACTGTTTGGATCTCAATGCTCAGTTGTATTCATAAGGTGTCAGGCAAAGGGAAGACATTTCTAAACTCAGTCATATCTCTGCTGGTTGTAATGGTTCTTCAAGTCTTCATCAGGGTCTTTGTTGTATGTACTCCAATCTACATATATTAATGTTTCACATTAACACAGAAGTTATGTAGTACAAATGGTATATTTTGTGATGATGGAGCAAGCTGCAATCTTGAGGTAAATGGGTTGTTTTTAGTGGTGTTCTTGAGAACAAGGTTAATTTTGAACTCTTTCCTTGCATTCAGCTCAGATATATGTCAATATCCCAAAGCGATGAAAAAAAAAAACCAGTGACCTTTGACAAATGTAGCAATGAAAACTCATTGGTGTAGCTCCTCACAGGCAGCGATACACCAGTAGGAGCTGCAATATTTCTTTTTATTATGGAGCTTGTGAAGTGTATTAAAGGAAGCTTCTATTACTGTATGTGCCTTTAGCAAGTGGTGTTGGAGAGGAGGGCAGGGGGTTGGGATTTTAAGGACATGTCAGCCATTTTGAAGCCAGAAAACAGGGTGAATCAAAAACACCAAGTATTCAACTTTGTAACAGAGGACCAACCAGTTCATAACATGCTGCCAGCTGCACAGTATCCAGAAAGATGTGTCATTTACTACAAATGCACATGCTTTAAAATCAATCTGGAGCCATACAATCCAATATAAACCACTTCCACTTCTCCAAAAACATACATTAAAGCTAATATGAATGTCTTCTAGCAGATTGTTGCACCACATGGAAATGCACTTTTCTGAGGTGTTGGGGAGCGATCACAAGTTTCTACAAAGAAATTTGTTGCAACAGAAAATATTTACAAGAAGTTCCACAGATAACAAAGAGAAACAAAATCTTAAATAAAATAAATAAACAAATTACCTGATAATGAATTTAGATAAATATACATAGACTGAGAATGAATGCTTAGATTATGGTTGCACCGGATGCTCAATGAAGAGCAGCAGTGCTTAGGTAGTTCTGTGTGTATGTATGTGTGTGTATAGGATACACACCAAGTAGCTGCTTTTATAATGAAAAAGGGTTTGTCTCCGCTGGCGACTGAATTTACAGTGGGTTCAGAGTGAAATCCGGACTCGAAAACAACTCACTTTCTCACTTTACATCAGCCCTGCTTTTCTTTTCTTCACTTACATGCAAGTTATACATACCGGTGTGTGTGTGTGTGTGTGTGTGTGTGTACACACACACTTATTTATATATACATATATACATATATATATATATATATATATATGTATATATATACATATATACATATATATATATATATATATACACATTAATGCATACCAAATTGACAATTTTGATTTGATTTCCTCTATATATTGTATTATGAAGAACTTCTTATTTTCTTTTTTTTTTTTATTCTTCTGCTCTTTCCACCATGATTGCTGCTTCCATGCTTTTGATTTTTGTTTTGATTTTGTGTTTTGGAAGATTGATATGAAGCTGAGGGTCAGACCCGGCAGAACAAGGCGAAGCAGGATTTTGTCTCTAGATATGACAATAAGTTATAAGTTTTCTTTGTTTTTCAGCAGTTGATAACACATTGGTTTTCAGGATGTGGCCAGCGTAAAGCAGGACAGATGTTTTGCTCACACAGTTCTACATTGCCTAAATTATTCTGTCGAAGCTCCACAACGTTGCCACCTTATCGTCACCAGGAACCAGTGCCAATTTCTTCTTTTTTTCTTTGTCAAAAACCTGCTCAGAACACCAAATTTATAGCTGAACATCCAAAACCTTTCTGCTCTGCCTGCTCCTCCTCAGTTTCATATCCAAGATGGCTGACACAAAATTATTGTTTTGGCCACTTCTTCCCTCAATACTTTTATTTTATGCGCTACAACTGATGTTTTAGAGGCAGACATAGCTTCTTCTAAAATCAGAGTTTGATGCAGGTTGTAAATTGAACAGCTGAGTACGCACAAGTAAACATGTCTTCGTGCAGAAGGAGCTAACTAACTGAGGGGCACAGTGAAGGTTGTAAAGGACTCTTTTCAAAGCGGTTCATGTCTGATTGTCTCAAGCAAAAAGTACTTTTGGCTTGTTTCCATTGTTTTATGTGATGTCAGGAAAATACTTTGTTTTGTTTGTTTGTTTTGTTAATGTGCAGATCGAGTTTAATGGATGGTTGGTTTTGTCGTGAGGATTTTTTAAGATGGCAGATTCCAAATAGACGGCCTCGAGTTATTTGAGGCATTAATAAGAACGCTGTGAATCACTAAGTATTGAACTGTATGATCTTACAGTAGCTGAATGCACTATACAGGAGATCTATTTTTCTGAATGTAGATTTGGTAATGACCATGTGAATGCTGCTGGATCAGAACAACACACAAAAAAACACACAAAAGTCCCTCCACCTTCAAAGTAAATGCAAAGGGAATCAGAAAGTGTGCAGGTACGTTTCTGTTTTGACTGTTGTAGTCTCTGATCTGTTCCAAAGAAACAGATTGTTTTTTTCCCCGTTACACTACAGAGATCTCACAACAAAGAGAGAAAAGGTAAAACAGAAACTTTACCAACTGCAGCTGCAACTTTTTCCTTTTCCTGAATATGACTTGAAATACATGCAGACTCAAAAACCATCAGTAAAACAAAACAAATGCTACGCGTACACTGACGGACTGTCCACAGATTTGTTCGTATCGCTCTGGACATGAACAAATCTGACAAATAATAAACTCTCTTTCCTGTCATATCTGTTTATTCTAGCAGACTTTATTGACAAGATTATCAAAACTGCTGAAATTACACAAAAAAAAGCTACAGAAAGGAAAAAAAAAAAAAAAAAGCATATTTTAGTTGAATTTCATCTTCATACCTGCAAACAAAGATGAAAATATCATTTGATCACAATCAACATATGGTGTCATCTGTCCATCTAATCTTTCTGCATGTGATTAATTTAGTTATAATCCTGAATGTAATTGTTTAACATGGAAATAATATAAAAAATACAATGCTATTTTAAAGAGGTATATTTCAAAAATGCTAATTGTCTTAACTGGTACTGACATGAACTACAGTAATATAATCCTGGGCTGTGCTTTCTTTGTTTGCCCTATAACATGTTGTTAAGAAGACTCTGTATTGGTAGTTCTGTTTGATTCTCTCTTTCTCTCTCTTTCCTTTTTTGCATTGTATTAATCTTACTTCTGGTTTTCTTTCTCTGCGCAATATACAGTATCTGTCTCTTTAAATCTTACTGGTAAAACTAGAACTACTGCAGATTCATTGTAAAAGGGAAACAGCCTGGTGATCATCAATTAAACCACATTCAAATCTAATTTTGTGTCTCCTTTGTCTCTTTTCTTTTCATTATATAGAGGAGAGTGGTTATAAATATGTTATATGGTTAAATGTAGACTTATATAAAAAGTTTCTTAAAAGTGGAAATGGAAGCTACTTGGTCATCAGCTCTACACTAATAGCAGTGGCAAAGTTTTACTGCCTTACCTTAAGCAGACGAGTGGTTTCACAGATTTTATGTGACTGGATATAACCACCATAACGATATTTTGCTCTGGTGGGTGCTCTGGTGGGGATTTATTTTATAACATCCCACAATGATGCCACAGGTCAGCAGTGGGGGTTGCAAAGAAAACTGAACGTACTTAAGGATGGCAGAGCCTCCAATGAAATACTGTAGAAATAAAGCTCATCCTTACATGACAGATATAATTCTGAGTAAACTCGGATGTGCACAACAGTCACGTAGAGCATCACGCCAGTTTATACACACTGATCATTTTATTAGGTACAGTACATCTATACAATTGGTTTACAACACAAATAGTTAATCAGTATTTTAGACATGTAGACATGATCAAAAAACAGCTGGGATACGTTATACCTGCAGCTCTGAATTGAAATAAGTGGGTATAGACAATGAATGAAGGAATGAATGACAATGAATGGATGGATGGATGGATGGATGGATGGAGCTACTGAAGTTCACACTGAAGATCAGGATGAAGAAGAAAGGGGATTTAAATTATTTTGACAGTGGCATGATTATTCATAACAGATGGGTTATTCTTCTGAGTATTTCAGAAAGTACTGATATGCTGGGATTTTTGCATGCAATCATCTCCAGGGTTTACAGAGAATTGTCTGATAAAAAGAGAGCAGCAATTGTCTAGATGAAAGTAACTTGTTGATGTCAGAGGTCAGTGGAGAATGGGTGCACTGGTTAGAAATGAGAAACAAGCAACAGGAACTCAAGTGGCCACTGGTTACAACCAAGCAGCTTTCTGAACAAACAACATGTCCAACCTTGAAGTCGATGAACTACAACAGCAGAAGATATAAAGCTACAATTCACACAGACTTACTAGAATCAGACATTCATTCATTGATTCATTCATTCATTATCCAAACCGTTTGGTCTGATTACGGTTGCAGGGAAGCTGGAGCCTGTCCCAGCAGCCTTTGGGCAAGAAAAAATAAGGAAAAATAAGGAAAAAATAAGGAAAAAATGTTGCCCGGTCTCCATTTCAGCTGCAACATTCAGATCTCAGAATATGGCAGAAATAATATGAATCAATATGAAAACATGAACCCAATTTGCCTTCGGGCAGCTGGAGCTGGTAGTGTAGTGGTGTGGGAGGTATTATCTTAGTATATTTTGAGCCCCAACTGAGCATGATTTAAGCACCACAGCTTACCTGAGTAGTGTTGCAATCCATGTCCATCTGTTTATAACCAACAGTGTAGCATCTTCTGATGGCTACTCCCAGCAGGATAATGCAACATTTCACAAAGATCATCTCCAACTGGTTTTTTTTAACATGACACTGAGTTCATTGTACACAAATGGCCTCCACAGTCACCAGATTTCAACCAAAGTGAACATCTTTGGGATGCTGGTGATCTTTGGGAGTAAGAGATTCTCACCATCAATTCTGGTAAAGCATCCCCTTGATAGTATTGTTGGAATCTCCATATTTCTATAATATGATTCTTCATCAACGTGTCCATACAGGTCCTCCCTAGCTGAATACTGAGCTTCCGGCTACCACGAGTGCCAGATTTTTGCAGCATGGTCATCTTATATTTAACAGCTATAACCTGATGTTGGTTTTTCCAAAGCAGTTTATCAGAGATGGCATCCTCAGCATACTACTTCTGTCCAAATTATTTCATTTATGGTGGTCACTGAACTAGTATTTTATCCCATGTCACTTGGTTTGGCTGGGCAACCAAATCAGGGACATGTTGGTGGATCTAAACTTCAAAATACATTCAGCTCATGAAGCTTTTGGACCATCTTTATTCTGCAAAAATTACTTTGCTTTTTTTTTTAACTTTTACAAACCTTCTACTCTCAAAATCTGTGCCTTGACACAAGAAATAATTCTTGTGACCTCACGGTTTGTTTTTCACGCAACAGACATGCATTTGAGCATCTAAGTTCAGATTTGTGCTTTTTATTTTTTTGTCATTTTCAAATAATTCAAAGAAGCCAAATGGACTTTCATAAAGTTATTAAAAAAAAAACAAACAAAAAAAAAACACTAAAAGAAACTGAATCAGCACTGTTTCTTAAATTATAGTACAGTCATTTAACCCAGTTAGTGTTCAGGCTTCACTGCAAACATAATAAGTTTAGTCAGTTTGATAATCGACTGATTGTTCAAAGGAATCAGTGAAACTAATTATATTCCAGGTGAGCTGCTCAGTCACCCTCTTCTTGTTGAAGCTCCTCAGTGATTTTCCTTTGAGTAGTTGCAGATCCTTGATCAATGAAGAAAGGAAGGGCTCAGAGTCGACAGGACGAATCAATTTAGACTGATATTCCATCCAGACATCATTTCAGCTGCTGATTTATAACTAATTTATCTTTGTCCCTTTGTTTTATTACTGATGTGAAAAGGAAAACACTGCTCTGGCTGCCACATCACCCAGCAAAACAGCTCCCCTCCCTACTTGTGGTACTTTGGCCAGTTACCTTGGCAACACATTTAGACTTCGGAGGATTGTGAAGAGGGTGCAGGCTGAGGATGACTTGTGGATGTGGAGGTGGAACTGAAGGTCTAACCGGAGACCTTCCTGTCAGATGGGGGTAATTATCCCATCAGAATGACAAACAGTTCGACTCTTCTCTTATCTCCCCCTCCCACTTAAGTTAAAAAACAAAACAAGACTGGAAGTTAAAGCCCTGGAGCAAAGGGAATAAATAATTTAGTCACACTATATCAGTCTATGATTTAACCACAAAACTTCTAGCTGATTCATACTGAGTTTAAGACTCGAAGCAAAAAAGTCCTTTGAGGATTCTGAATATGTACTGCATGTTTTCTTTGCTGTATCCATTCTTCCTCATCTAATCCAACCGCATTTGGGTTAAACGATGATCATATCAGACCCATTTGATGACTAAGATTTATAAGTCTGCTGAAACATCTTTCTGCAAAAAAAAAAAAAGTTTAAAATCACTTAAAAGATTTACCATCTACAAAACAAAACCAACGTTGTTTGAACTCTCATTATATATATTTCAAAAACACTAAGAAGCCAGACAGAAATTCAGCCTAAAGTCAGTCAGATTTTGTTTTTACTGTTAGTGCAACCGGTGGGATAGTGGTTAGCACTGTGGCCTCACAGCAAGAAGGTCGCTGGTTTGATCCTTGGCTGGGCCAAGGTTTGGACAGTGGCTTTTCTGTGTGGAGTTTGCATGTTCTCCCCGTGTATGTGTGGGTTCTCTGGCTTCCTCCCACCATCCAAAGACATGCATGTTATGTAAATTGCCCCTAGGTATGGGTGTGAATGGTTGTTTGTCTCTGTGTGACCCTGCGATGGACTGGCGAGCTGTCCAAGGTGTACCCTGCCTTTCGCCCAAAGACTGCTGGGATAGACTCCAGCTTCCCCGCAACCCTTCATTGGATTAAGCGGTTAGGATGATGAATGAATGTTAGTGCAACTTTAGATGTCAATATCATGCTTACAGCTTTGTTCTGATGAGTGTTTGGCAACTTTACAAACCTTAAATATGCTGCCAAGTTTTGTAATGCAATGTAAACCAGCCACATGTGCCAGTTTTCTTTCTAAAGTCAAGATTTAACATGTTTACTTAGATCTGGAAAAACAAAAATTTTTGTCTCCCAAAAAGACCAGAAAAAAACACATCCATGTGTTTACCTCCAGTTGTCTGGATTACCAGTAATGTTCTTTTGATCGGATTAAAAAAAAAAAAAAGTAGCAAAACAGCTGCAGCACATCCGGGACTCTGCTGCTATATTAAGAGATATGAACATGTCACACTTTGGAAACCACTATGAAAATGTTCAGTCAGTCACGGTATGGAGAACACCCTAGTTTACAAATCGCAGAACAGTTTAGGCCCAGAATACAAATGTGATATGTTTAGAGAATATAAACCTTGCAGAGGCTCTTATATCCAAGGACTCAGGTCTGCCACTCCAGACTAAACATAGAGAAGCAACATTTAGCTGACATGCTGCAGACAAGTGGAAAAAACTATCAGTGGAGATGAAATTTTGCGCTGGCTAATTCTAAACTAGGTTAAAAATGTTCCTTTTCCCATTAAATAAAATCTGCATGGTTTCTGTTAGTTTGTATCTCTCTGTTTTATATTATGTAAATTGTGCTTTCATTTACTAAATGTGCAATACAAAGGTTTTCCTTGCCTGTGGAGTATAAGATGTAACTCACTGGTTTTAAAACATTGTCTTCTTTCTTACCTTAGACTGAGGGACTCAAATATTTAAAGTCTTACCTATGAAGAGGAGAGAAAACAAAATTACTTTTTTATCTTAGGTTTTAATTTGGCACTTTAACCAAATGTAAAATAAAAAAACTTAAATATCTTTAGTATATATATTGTTTATCACCATGTGATACGTCAAAATGATTTCTAATCCTGTTAGATTGTATGCAACAGGGTTATGCAAAGTTTTTTCATAACTTGATGCAAACAGTCTCAGAGGCTGTATGGATTAAATATTACAGGGTTATGAATATTTGGAAATGGCCTTAAAACCTTTCCCATGAACAGTAACATCTCTGATCACTGGTGAAGTCTCTGAGCCAGCTCTACTGTTCTTGTTGCAAGTCACTCTAATGTTTGGTCATCCTGAGGGACCTGTGCTGGTAATATTTCCCACCAATCAAATCTTTCTTTTAAAACACCAGGTAATAAAGTGTGTTCCTTTCAAATGCTGGAGTGAGAGACATTTCATAACCCTCCAACCTGCAGCCAGACTGCAGTAATCTCATGAAGGTATAAAAAAAGAGGCCACTGTGCAACAAGTTGTGTTGAAGCAAAAAAAAAAAAAAGAAGAAAGAAAAAAAGGAAGCAGAGTTTACTTGATGAGTGTGATAGTATGAGGATTTAATGAATGTGTGCGTGTGTGTGTGTATACATATGGGAGAAAGCGTTGTCTTCCAGACAGAAAGAATGACGACAGCTTTTGGCTTCCGGTGAGTCGGCGGTCTCTGTCTCAGTGTTGCTCAGGAAGAGTCAATTACATCTGGGGGTGTCACCATGGAAACGCATGGGAGCAACAGGAGGCATGAGTCATCACTATTGTTAAAAGTCATTTAGACCAGAGTCGAGAGGGACGATGAGACAAGAGGGACAGAGGAAGAGGTTTATGTGGGTGAGAAACCTATATGAAAGTGAAGACAAAATGAAATGGCCTAAAAACAGGAGGAGGAAGAAGAAGAGAGAAGGGAAAATGAAGTGAAATGACTAATTGATGCAAAGAGGGGAAGAAAGATGAGAAGAGAAGAGACAGAGCATCTAGGATGAAGATGATACAAAATAAGAGGAGGTGAAAGTGTGTGAGGAGGTAATGAGCAGGACAAGAGGAAGAGAGGTCGCATGGGGACGAAGCTGCTGGAAAAAAGGAATCCAATGAAACAAGGGATGAAAAAGGAAAGAAAGAGTGATAAGTGTGTTGGTAAATCACAGACAAGCCGCTTTATTTATGAAGCAATAACAGTCTTGTGTGTCTGGACTTTGGGCTATTAACACGCACGCGCACGCGCACACACACACACACACACACACACACACACACACTCTAAAGCCTGTAATTTAACAGGTCTGTAGCAGGTGTTAACAGTCTGCTGTGTTTTTTTTTTTAATAGATAAAACAAAACTTTCAATGTTTGATTCTTTTTTTTTTTTTTTTTTTTTTTTTTTCACGCCTTTCCAACATCCTTGCCCTACCTGAACCTCCAGGGGCAGAATTTTACACGTTAAAAGCTCGACCTTGTTTAACGAACACCACACCACCACAGACCACACATACACAGCTCTTTGGCTAACATTTAACAGTGTTTGAAATAATGACACAAACAGATTAAATTACCTACATCCACCCACATTTAGGTAAAAATCAATCTCCCCTACTGAAATTCAAAACTACAATAATGACAAAAATGGTTCAATTTGTTGTACATCAAATATTTTCAAAGTTTGGAGGTCAGTTCATTTCCTGTTTCAGCACTTTGAAACAAACCAGCTGTACATTGGTGATGCAGACAGAACTGCCTGAACATTATGACTATAAACATCTCACACTTATGACACTTCCATAAAGCAAAAAAAAACTTTGGTCAGAGTTACAAAAGAAATGAATAAATCACCTCGTTGCTTTGGAGGGGAAATGTTATGTTCATTTACAATGTGGTTTTATTCAGAGATTAGAACAGCTTTGCTCTGATGCACCTTTTCATACCTTCTACAGTTCAAGGTGTCTGAAAGAAGCTGTTAACTCTGGCGTCTCTGAAAGATGACTGTAAACCCACAGCTTAACGTGATTCCTTTGTTTTTGATTGGAAATTTATCAAACCTGTTTGAGAACGGCAGAAACATTTCCACAGTAGGAAGTTTTTTTATTGGGTGTATGTATATGAAAACTTTATGGAATACATCTGTTTAGTTTGTATGTAGAAGAAACTCTGAGGGATTTAAGTAAATGACAAACTATGATGTCTAATGTCAACTTAAAGCAAAAAAACAAAAAGTTTGCAACTTGATGTTTAGAGCTAATCTCAAACTTTAAACATGTTTACACAAGAGAATCCAACATTGTGATAGTTATACTGCATAAAATGAAAAGCATCAAAGTTCCCCTCTATAGTAAATATGCAAAATACATTAAGTGAAAATAAACTGACCTCCAGTTCAACTCTGTGCTGTTTTATACTAATTTTAATCCTTAGGTTTTCAGTCTACCTGAGCATCATTAATGGGAAAGTGACATTTAAATCATTAAACGTGAAAAAAACAAACACATAATTTTGGCGTGACAGCAGAGTGCAGACACAAGCAGCATCGATTGAGAAAACCAATCACAAGCCAGTTAAACCTACTTAATCCAGTGGTTTCTCCCCTCTTGTCTAAAATAATACTATACCACAGATTAGTTTAAAATCAAAGTGAATTTTTTTTAAACGCCCCCAAATGAATCTTACAGATCACCAAAAGGCACTTTAGTAGATACATTTTCTTTTTCTATTTATTAGCAGACAAGTACAGAAGAGAAAAAAAAAACATTTCATCAACATGGGTTGAGTTTATTAGGCAAAATGGTTGGAATCTGAGTCTTGTTATTTTGGATGGTTGATGTAAACTAAGAGTAATTTTATAGGTCTGAAGAGACAAGATCCGATTTGATTGTAACAAACTTATAACTCTTAACAGAAGATCATCTTTGGGCTGCACCTGCTTTAGTGATTTGGTTTACATGATGGTAAAAAATGTCAACATTGACTCAGAGGAATAGTTTAAATTTCTTTTTCTTCCCTTAAAGTCTAAAATCCAGCAGGCATGCCGCTTATTTCAGCTCATGAACTGGAAATGGGACAAAACCTTGCTAATCTGTAATAAAACTGCGAGTAAATGTTGCAAAACTGTGAGAAGATCTCCGTCTCTGCAACCTGTTTTAATATGAATTAGACAAGTGAGATGTAAAAATGTAAATAAATGCAGAATTTTGTCCTTGGTGAGCTCAACCAGTAGTTCCCCTCTATCTAGTCTTTATGCTAAGCTAAGCAGCAGAAGCTCTAGATGTAAAGCACAGAAACCAAAGTGATCATCTAATGTCAGCTTCCGATAAGGTGAGAAAAGTTGTGTCAGAATGTCAAACTTAGAAAAATTCCTTCAGGCTTTTTACATCCAGTCTGCAAGTAAACGTGCTGCTGAAACGCAGCCAGTCTGTTAGATGGGGGATAATAGTTTCACCTGATTATATATGATAAAAAAAAATCTGTAAGGCATTCAGCTCTAAATGAGATGGATTATAACTTAAAGGGAAAAAACAGGCACTTGTTGATTTAGTGGGCCCACACGTAAACTAAAAGGCCATCTGGCCCGATGCTGGCTTGATGCACGGTGAATTCTGTATGATACTGACTGAAGCAGGGTTGCAGTGATGAGAAACTTTGGCTGTTTGAGATCCAGTGTTTTCTCTCTCTGTGCAGGATGGTGGAGTTACATGGTGTGTTCAGCTTAGAAGTTTGTGAGCAACAAAGGGATTAATGTTTATCTCGACCTCCACACAGGGTGGTCTCTGTCTCCAGAGTCAGCAGCTCTTCCTGAGGTGATTATGAATGTGAGCAGGCAGACAACATGGAAAGCTGAAAAAGTGAGGTCCTCAGCTTGCTTTGGGTACCCAGAAGTCCTTGTGTTTTTCAGATGGATGACCTACTCACTGAAGCTGAAGTTCACACCAGTGCTCTCTGTTGTCGGGGACGAGGGGCCCGCACTGGATACAGCACTTGACGGGATGCTGCCATCTTTACAAAACAAATGAAACAAGTCAGTTACCTTTCTGTGAAGGCATCTCAGAAATAAGATACAACATTTGTCCATATTTTAAAAAAGAAATCAATAAATTACTCTCCCGACAGAGCCATAACTCTGCTCAAGTCTGTTTTCGTATGTGGTCTCCGGTGGGCACACTGAGCACTAATGAGGGAGTAAATCTTTGTTACCTGTTGTCATGGAGAAAATTGATTATACAGTCTTTTTTGATTTCATAAATTATGCCACACATACATCACAACTTATTAGTCATCAAACCATGAATATTTTAGGGTGATTTAAACTATAATGACCTGGTTTTTCTTCAGAGACAAAGCCTCTGAAACGAGAGCCAACTGAGGAGCACAAAGTGTCCCATAACGAGAAAGACAGCTGATTCGTGCAGCATCGCTCTCTGAACACCGCGTGGTAAATGAGGCTAAGTGACTGCCGTGTGGTTAAAGCAGCCTGGATCTAGAGCAGGTACCAACGGGACAAGAAAGAGACAGAGGGACGAAAACATCCAGTCTCACACCAGGATCCAGATAATAGACAAGAAGTTGATGAAAGGAAGGAAGATAAGTACATGAAAACAGCTATTCTATGAGCAGAAATTTAATAAATCAACAGCACAGCGAGGACATAAATTAATCATGTTGACACCAAGGGGATAATAAGATTTGAGGAAGGAGGAGAGGGAGTGAAAGAAAGAAGGGGAGGTGCCGTTAAAGGGGCTGTGATGTTTGTGGTCCTGTTTCACTGCAGATTTATCACTGATGTTGCTCCCACAGGACGGGCGGCCACACATTTATTATCTGCTCTTATATCACACGTCTGACAGTTTTGGGGCCTTTTTTTTTTTTGTTTGTTTTTTTGTTAGTGTGTTACTAAGAGTGTATACTTCCCACTAATTGCTATGCAGTCTAGTCAATACTGGACCAAAGTCAGAGCTGAGGCAGAGGGATGTGTCACCAAACTAAATTGAATGAAACTTAGTGGGAAGCTGGAGTTAAGGTGAAAAAAGAAGCAAAAGTTCTTTTCACACTAAACAGTACACTAGACCTGGTATAACTGAAGGTTGCAACATCTCGCCCAGGGGTGCCCAAGGCTGGTCCTGGAGCTGTACCGTCCTGTAACTTTTAGATGAATCTCTTCTCCAACACCTGAATTCCACTTCTGCATGTCATCAAGTTCTGCAGAGGCCTGGTAACAAGCCATTCATAGGATTCCCTTCATCACTGGTCATCCCTACTATCCCTCTCTACCCACTTCCTTTTTTCTTACTTTTTCATAAATTTATCAGTCGCTTGTACTGGAATTTCTTTGGATTGTGGTATGATGAGTTTCTTTTCTAGATCTCAAAAATGACAACACTTTCTCAGACAGGTTCTATTTATTTATGGTTTCTTAATTGAACAAGTCTGACCTGTCCAGGCCTGTGTGTGCTCAGTGAAAATGAACTCTGCTTTACAAGCTGTCAACTTTTTTTCTTTTTTTTTAATTTTTAACATAAAATCATGTATGTTTGGAAATATTTTTTTTCCTTAATAAATAAAATCACAATTTAAAAGATGCATATTGTATTTAATAGTTATTTTTTTATTTACCCTAAAGTGCTTTGTCACAACACCGCAGGTTAATAAACCAAATATCAAAGCTCTTGGTAGGTTCAGTTTATTTTGTAAAAAAAAAAAAAAAAGGACAATAAAATGGAAAAATCAATCCTTTGTATTTTGGTTAGAGTGAACTAAACATTTTTTTCATATTAAACAAAATGTAAAAACCCTTAAACCCGCTGTGGCCCAGTTATCCTTTACTGCATGGTCACTGCAGATAAATCAATGTCAGGTCACATCTGCAATTAATTATGTGGAGGGCATGTTTAACATGGAAAAAAATACATTCTTGCTAATAACGCATCATCTTTCCCAGCTTCATATTCAAATAGTTACTTGTTTTCACATATGGGACCTGCTCACTCCTGGCCAAGGTTTAAACGCTTCATTCAAGTCAGGAATGAACAATAAACAGTGAAAACAGCGACAATAAAAAAGCAAAAGTGACAAAAAAAACAATTTCCATATTCTTGAGCACAACATCAAAAAGTGATGTTCTCCCCATCCTTTTATCAGTTTCTAAAATGAAAATACTGGCTGTAGATTTTTACACTGAAATTATTTCTGGGTTTCACATGTGGACATTTATCACAGTGTTTGAACTTGAGGCCCATTTATGCTCCCTTACGTACATAGATGGGGATGACAGTTTCAAACATAGTCATACATTGCAATCTTCATACTTCGAGATGTCTTTTACAAAGTTGCTAAGTAAGTTCATCCACTAGTGTGCACTGTAGAGTACAGAGTTTACGTCCAAGTTTTGAAATTGGATGGTATCAGTAATGTACCGCTATTTTTTTTTT
Source organism: Telmatherina bonti (assembly GCF_933228915.1). Classification (NCBI taxonomy): domain Eukaryota; kingdom Metazoa; phylum Chordata; class Actinopteri; order Atheriniformes; family Telmatherinidae; genus Telmatherina; species Telmatherina bonti. The sequence continues at coordinate 21,220,887 of NC_136620.1, read as the reverse complement.
TTTTTTTTTTTTTTGCTGTTTTCAACATCGGTCTTTTTCAGGTGCCTTTCATTTAGCGTTTTCTGTATCATCTTCTCGTTTCTATTCTTCTCCTCTGTTGCTTTTCTTTCACCAATAGCATGAGTGTTATAGAACTCAACACTGCTCCCACTGCGTATGGTATTGCGCCATTTACTGTGTTAAGTGACGGATAGTTAAGCCCCTTGGAAACCAAATTACGTTTGTAACAGACAAAAGAGACGGGCGAAATTGTCCGTCCATCTGCACATCCATCTTCTACACTGAGCATAAATGGGTCTTTACTGTTAAACACAAAGTGATGAAAACACTCACGCCACAGTGGCTGGCTTAATGGACGGAGAGATGCTTCAGATCCAGAGGAGGACAGAGGCTGATGTGGGCTGTAGAGAGACGTCTGGCTCTGAGAGTCAAACAAACCTGAGAGGGCTGAAGAATGAAAGGAAAAACATGAGGATAAAGATGATAAGTGTCCATAAATCCGTTTTCAAGGCTCTGTTCTGAAGTTATGCTCACTTGTGTTTGGGAGGGTAAGCCTCGTGTTTCCAGTGTTCAGTAATCTGTTCACATCATGATAGAAACTTTCACTGTACAAATAACCTACTATAGGGTAGATCATTGATTTGAATAATCTTATAAACATCATCCATTCACTTGTACTTTCCTGATATTCTAAATGATAAAATCTGATTGAAATATTTAACCTTTGATAGATAATTGATGGTGCCCCCTCCCCACAACGGAGAAAATACTTGAATATTTTTCTGTGTCTGAACACTATTTGATGCAAAGTTAATTTTATACCAAAAGTAGTCCAGCTATGAAGAGCACAGGAAAGTTATTTACCGTGTTGCTATTAATTATAGAATCCATTCACTCAGCAAATTTAAACCAAAGTGATATTAAAGCATTTTTTCATGACAGGATTATGTCAAACCTCAAAGCACCTTTTAAATATCATGTATAAATTTAAACTTTTAAAACTGCAGATGTGCAGCAGACACACACCCGGGGTAAACTAGTTGCACTGTATTGACTCATTAATTCAAATGCTTAATTTTCAACCAAGTTTACCCTTATTTATTTATTTTTTTTGTAATCAGAAAGGTTGGAAGAAGTCTAAGCAATCCATTCATCTTTACTGAATTAAAATAAAATAAGTCCCAAACGCCTGAGATGTCATCATCTTACGTGCTACTCCTGAACGGAGGTTCGGGGTTTGTCTTAAAATATTGCTCAGTTTAAAGGTCTTTGTATTCATTATAATCAGCATTTAGTCACATGATCAGATTAACGTTCAAGTACCTGACTTGGACTTAAACCATTTCGTGTTCCTTTTTAAAATGTAAATAACTCTTCTTTTAAGTTCATCGTAATGGTTGCCAACCAGTTCAGACTTACCCTTCATGGTTTTGGCATGAGCCTCACTGCTGCTCTCACACACAGAGTTGAGAAACTCATCCACCTGCTTCAGGGAGAGCGAGTTGTGCAGTGTCTCCAGTGGGTAGATAGAGGGCACCATGGAGCAGCCTTCAAATCCTGCAGTTCAGACAGGAGAAGCAATATCACAGCTGATCGTACCTCTTCATCAGATGCAAGAACAGGAGTGGGGACATTACCGCTCTGTGCATGTGGGATCTTCTCCATGCCTCCACCCATTATGTCAATGCTACAAAACCCTGCAGCCTTTTCTATGTTAACAAGCCACACAAACTGTTAGGAAACTGCACTACAAACTGGTGCAATGAAGGAGCTGGTGTAATTTACCTACCATCTGAGCTCAGACAGTCGGTAATGGTTACCAACGAGTTAGTTCCTCACACTGGTTAGCAAGACCACAAGTTATGATGATCTAGATAAATGTGATACAGTTTCCAATGGAGCTTATTTATCTATTCACACCAGTTCAAATCACAAAGAGGATGATGTTGAAAGGGATTCAAACACAGGATATATTATGAAATTATAAGAAATAAGCCATTAGAAAAAATTTAGATTGTCATGAAGAAGAAAACCAATGCAGCATGACCAGTGCAAAACAAAACCCATAAAATGGATATATATAGCTTGGTGGTGTTTCCAGTGGTGAAATACTGTCCACTGCTGCCACTATATGTGCCAACATACTCAGAAGTGGTCCAAGGCTTTTGAATCAGTAAGTTTTGTAACTCATAATGCTTCATAATTGGCATTTACACCACTCAAAGTACAGAAAAAAGTCAAGCTGTATTTATGTTAGATGTGCTACAAAGTGTTTTTATAGTTTTAATTAAAAAAAATTAATTTAATTACAAGTGAACAAACCAGCTGTTTGTTGTAGAAGTTTGATCAAAAAGATGTGGCGTTGTGCTATTTGGGATTTGTGTACCAGTATTTACTCAGAAAGTGATTTTTAAAAAATATGTACATACAAGTATGTACTTTCTGTAGGTTTTCAAGCGAAATGTAACCTATTAGCACAACTGTGTCATGAAGAACATCCCAAAGTAGCTGGATGGAAGTTAAGGTTATGTTTCCCCCACATCCATCTGCTCAGTGCACTGCTCAAACATGCACATTTTTCTGCAGGCCTATTCCTATAAAAACAACTTAATATGATGGCACAACTTAAACTACAGTCTGTATTTAATAGATTTTAAAAAAAATATAAAAAATATAAATAAATCTGTGAGCCTCCAAGGACCAAGATAAGCATGTTTGGTAAACCTGTTCATAGCTAGTTTCTTGCATTATTGTGTAGATTCCTATTACAGGTTTTTGAAACATATCTATACATTATTATTTTGAGATGTCTATTTCTTTGTCATAAATACATAAATATATAAATGTGTTAATTGTCACATAGTTGCAAGTTAAAATGGACTTTATTTATCCTCACCCCCATTGTTCATCCGTTCTCTTTTATTCTTAATATATGCTCCGCTTCTTAACACATCGCTGACATGAGATACAAGAAAAACACTACTATTCTGAACCCCAAAGTCACAATGTTGGCAAATTCAAGGCCACAAGGAGAAGAAAAACAGCACTCATTCACAATCTTACTCAAAACACCAAGAAATGAAAGAATAGAAGCAGCACAAAGCCCCCAAAATCTACTAAACCTTGTAGCAAATTAGTCAGTCTGCATTGTATCCACAGCAGACGTGTCATTTTCTTTACCCAGTTCAGAAATGCTTTACAAAGTCTGCCGTTACTGGACACCACTTAAGTCGGGGGTGTCCCAAGTTGGTCCTCAAGGATTTTCAATGTATCTCTGCTCCAACATACCTGGGTTACATTAATTACCCATCAATTTGAGTCAAATGTGTCCGAGCAAAGAAAAACAAAAATCCTGCAGGATTTTGGCCCTCAAGGACCACAGCTGGGCATCCTTGTCTTCAGTAGCTGCTTACAGAGATGACCAAATCTTTCTAAAGTTGCTTGAATGTCTCCTACCCGACCAGGACATGAACACTAACCAGCTGTATCCAGATTTTTTACTGTCTGTCTGTTAAAAGCAAAAGAAAAAAAAAGTAGAAAAGTGGTTTCCTTTCCTCTCTGAATGTGTGTTTCCATTTTTCAGAACAAACTCGAACAAGTTAAAATCTTGTTGTAGTTTATGGCTAAATATTAAATGGGGTTGACTTTTCAGCTTTCCATCCATGCTAGAGGTGTGGTCTGGATCAAGCTAAATTTAAGATGGCTCTGCCTTCAGAAAAACCTTGAGCTAGATCTTGATTGAAGCTCATCCTGCACTTGCTGCAGCGATTGGGATCAAATTCCATCTTAGAGCTGATTGTCATTTATAACTCCCAAGGTTGTGGCCTGTTTTAAAACAATTCAATTAAATAGCATTCCCCGTGTCGCCCTGAAAAACATTACTGATCATTGTGACTTTAAATAGACAGAAGACAGAGTTGTAACCCCTGACAGACATGCATGTCTTTTCACAGCTGGACGTGAAATTGCACAATGCAAGGTGACAGATAATGATAATTAATTCACAAGCAGACATAAGATAAAACAAAGAAGAATACACAAGCAGCAAACTGAGCTAATGAAACAAAAAGCGCTGAGCGAAAGATGCAAAGCTCAACTGGCAGCATCCCATTTTTTCACTTCGCTGACTGAAAAGGGCGGGACTGACGGTGAGACGGCAGCAAGACGCGAGCATTCACTACAGAGGCTGACCGTGGAGAAATTCTGGGAGCTCCTGACCACACATCAACCGAGTCCTGAGGAGGTGGAGGTGGTAGGGGCAGTGGTGCAGATGGTGGGCCATGGCCCTATCCACAGATGACGGGGCAAACCCCAGCAGTGCCAGCTCAGCGAGTTCATCTGAGGGCTCTGAGGGACGAGAGGCAGAGCACGGAGAGGAGAGTAGAAAGAGACAGTGGAGCAGGAGGAGTGATGGGAGCTGTGCCACACAGAAGGCACAACACGTCTTTAGATACATTCCCTAGCAACCTAAACAGGGAAACACTGTAATAAAGCACTTTCAGCTTCAGTTTCTGCCTTCACTTGATCAATACAGGCCATCAATGTACTGAGTGAAGCAGAAAATAACACCTGAGCACATTACTGTGTTTGAGTGACACGAAAACCGACTTAGTCCCAGTTTTTCATTATAGAGTCCAAACAGAAAACCCTCAGGCAAAATAAGGGAACGAGAAAGCAGGAGCTTTCAATACTTTCAATTAAATGGCAAAAAAAGAATTAGTGAAAACACAGCAAAGACGGATCTACTTCAAAACATATCCCGAGGGTCTTTCAGTCTTCGATTTCAGTTAACTGACTGCAGAGATAAAAATAAATAAATGATGCAAACAAACAAACTAATGTGTATTTTATATTAACCTCATCGCAGCATTACCTTCTGATGAGGCTCAGTCCCAGAATATGCAAACTGGTCGACTGAAGGATGGCCAGAAGAAGCCCCAGTATCAAGCTAAAGTGTCCGGAGTTGACATTCCGTAACATCTTGCTTGTTAACTTATTTGTAGTTGGATTTTTGGACTTTTGAGAAATCTAAACTGTTGAGCTGGTTGTGCATCAGCGGGTTAATCTGACTCTACTTTCTGATCGAAACCACAAACACCAACAGAGCAAAGTTTTTCTTCTTGTGACACTTGAGAGAAATAACTACAAATGCTTCTGTAACATTGCCTAAAAATAAATTACATTAACCAGACTGTTTTCTCTGCAAAATATTACCTCAACATGAAAAAATAATGTCTCAAAAAATAATCATGTTGTGGTTGTTTTAATGTAATTGAAAATTAATTATTTGTATTATGCTTCGATAGGCATCAATCTCTTTTAGTCAGTAGTGTTTGTCCTAAAATCAAATAACTAAACCATGTTTTGGAAAAATCTGCATCATTTTATTTTATATTTTAAATTTATAAACGGCACGACTCTGCTGGCTGTTCAGACTAGTAACCCTGGTGTCAACATGGCATGCAAGTTCAGCCAGAACTAATCAGCGTGCCAACAGACGACACGCTGCTTGGAAGATACTGACGTAGCATCTTAAGTACAAACATATGTTCACTGTGTTCATCAAGGTGGCTCTTTATCTGTCCCCATGAATCTGTCATATCAAACTGGGGGATGGCTTACTACATTTGACCTGCTGCTGCAAAACAAAACAACAAAAAAACCTGAAAAAACAACTACTGACAAGGTCAACATAAACAAACAAACAAACAAACTATTATGACTAAGGGAGTAATTAGTCAGACAACAGTCAGTCATCTCATTTTAAGCAGGCTTAACATGAATAAATACAAAGAATATGGAAAAGGCATCACCCAGTAATGACTGATTCAGCAAATAACCAGTATAACAAATATCTTACACGATTAAGATTTTAATTAAACTGTTTGCAAATGACATGATATAAAGCAAAAAATTGTTCTAAATGATCGATTTAATTGTACAAGCACACCTGCATAAAATGGTTACAACCAAAAGAAAAAACTGCCCTGTTGAGGCAAATCTGCCCAGACTGTCGCACCCACTGGGGAGGAGGCGAAAGTGACACGAGGACAATACTTGCCAGTTTTGTTGGCAGGAAGGTAATCAGCTTTGTAGCAAACAATTTCTATGGGCACTATTTTCAATGTCTTATATTCATGTAATAACAAACCTGTTTGTGATATAGCCACACATATCCACCTGCTTCCTCATGTTGTATTACAATGCTGCAAAATTACGAGAAGTCAACACCGTGTCATGAGCACTTAAACTCTAAATTCTCCCTACTAGGTGTTGTTTATTTCTGTGTTGGTCCTGCAATGAACTGTCAACCCTGTCAAAGCCTACCTCGCCTCTCAACTGCTGGGATATGCTCAGACTTCCCTGCGACTCAGAATTGGGAAAGTGGTATGGAAAATAAATAAATGCATATAATTAATAAATACAACTTTAATTGTTAACAGAAATACAGAGCCAATAAACACTCAATATAAAAAGTTATATTTCTAATTTATGATTAACAACAGAGCCATTTTTTATGGAAAATACCATGGAAACTAATCTGCAACCTGCCAATTTATTCATGTCAACTCAAAGAGATGTTTTTGCAAATCTAATTTACAGAAAAAGATCAAACAAAGGAGCATCCAGACACCGTTGTTCACCATGATCAATACAGCCACACAGGTTCAGGAGTACCTTTAAAAGCTATTTCCTCTCCACAGTTTGGCACTGTGTCCAGAAATGTGACATGGAACTAAATTATACAAAGAAAAAATTATAAATCAACTTCAAGCTGCAAGAATTGGTATCCCTGGTTTCCAAATTATTAAAAAAGTGTAAAGCAAATAATAATAAATGTATTTTTCTGTTTTAGACGGTGTTTTGCTGGCATCCAATTTTAAATGTTTTTTTTTTGTTTTTTTTCCCCCACAATTGTTCACAACGAAGGTGGTCAGTGATGGCAATAAGCAAAACTTGTTTGGAGCTGTGTTTTTTACACACAGTTTCAAACAAATGACTAATGACAGACTAAAGTTGGAATTGATTAAAAACAAACAAACTCATGGAAACAGGCTTTGTACATTGCATTTTTGTAATAAGAAGTTGACAAAATTCCCACCGGACACAGTTTATATTCCATATAAAATAAATAAAAACCTAACTTCAAACTCCCCCAGTGATCTGATCTTTTGAGTTCTCCTAATTTTGATTTACACCTTGTGGGAATCAAAACGGACCCCGTAATTTTGTTTTTCTCCAGAGTAAATCAAATTTTTCCAAAATAAACAAAAAGTGCAAGTGAGAACAAGTTCTGTGTGATTATGTACACATGAAAATATATCACAGGCATAAGATATATATTCCATATGAGGCTCATCCTGTGAAAAAAAACGTCAAAATCAGGAAGGTAAATTAAACGTGTGCAGGCAGAGCAGACGGTGTTAGAGGTGAGAGCTAAACACAACACAAGGAACCACAAACACCAAGGTTGTGTGGTGAAGCAGAAAATGTGGAGAATAAAAACTGGAGCCATTTCATGTAATTAACGCAGGCAAAATGTCAAAATCCCAAAAATAGAAAACATAAGGAATGTTTTCCCACAAAAGGCTCATGCAAGATAAAAGGGAAACTGGAGGATTGTCGAAGTACTTGAATAAAAGCAGACATACCATTGGTCGGATGCCTGGCAAACGACACAGAAAATCTCTTTACTGTTGGCATAGAGAACAGCTCTGAGGAGATAAGAAAGGTAACTGGTATTACTGGGGCTGCTGGTATCTGCGCCAGCCTGTTAGCCTGTGTGTATTTTAATATGACATGAGAG
>NC_136620.1:21179090-21206590 GCF_933228915.1 Telmatherina bonti | reverse complement strand
GTCTGATTTCTAAGGTCAGTGTTGCTGGTGTTGAACAGTCAATCGCCTAACAATCTCATAATTACTGTCCATAACAAAGCAACAGGGTGCACTCAAAGACTAAACAGAGACTTTACATGGAAATTCTTTGAGCTGTGAGCTGTTTTCAGAAGTCTGATAATGAAGTACTGAGTGAATGATGATTAAAGGCAGCATTAAACTGGGAACACACATCTACACGCTAAACCTTTTGTTTCATAGGCTTTGTTTCGATCCTTCATATCTGACTGAAATTTTGAATCTTCACTGTGCAAACAAGAGAAATTCAACTGATCTGAACTTTCATGCAAGACTTTTTATTCCTTTAATATTTAATGACGTAGTGCTTTTCAAACCTTATTATCACATATGTCTTGGTGTTTTAAGGTGCACTGAAATGTTGTCCAAACTCCCAGTGAAGCACACATGACAGAAATTGTTTCCATCGTCTGTTCTCACGGTCATGCTTTATGGTTTGCTCCACACGTCTTGATTTACACGATAGCCTTTCATGCTTGTGAGTGACACCATCTCAGTCGTTAGAGGTTACATTCCTTTGGAACTGTACACATAGTGGGGATCAAATCAAGTCCTTCAAGATTTATTTAAATGGGTATGATGTCTCAAAAAAAAACCCAAAAAAACCTTGAGCTTTGGGGCATTTTTACTTTGTACTGTCCTCTCTTAGGGCAGAGGGTCAGGCATGAAAAAGTGTTTGGAACAACAATAAAAACCTTTTTATAAGGGTGATGTTTTATTGACATTGAGAGTAAAAAAAATAAAAAAATAAAAAAACTAAATGCAGTTGATATATTTATATGAAAATTAGCTGTGATAAACTTCTATTCACACTTTCTTATTGGAAAAACAAAACCAACATCTCCTGTGCTTATAAATCTGCGTAGAAGGTGCTACTGGTCACCAGACAGGCTAAATTGTTTGGACTGGCTCGTTCATCTAGAACAAAACAGAATTCAACTGAACTGAATTTTTTTAATCTTTATTTCTGAGTGTTGAAGTGGAGTGTTATCCTGTAATGCAAAAAGGAAATAAAAGTGCCTCTAAAAGCTTGAAATAAAAATAAAACTATTTGGATAGACAAATTCTATGTTATACATAAGAGATATTTTTTGACAAAGTTCTGTGCCATTTCCTGTTGGTATGAATTTTAACTTTAATTATATTAACAGCAAGACTCAAACTGAAACAAGTACTGTATAATTTGTAGTCCTCATTGTTAACATGGACTATTGCTTCACAAAGCAAGTCAATTAATAAATCTTTGGTTTCTACTCTTTTATTATAAACACACCAAGATAAAAGCACCAGTGACCAGTGAGCTTTATGATTTAGTTTGATCCTCTGGCATCAATTTATACTATGAATACATTGAACTGAGAAATAAATGCATGTACTGCATTCTCTGTTTGTAGTCAGCTGATTGTGGAGGGAAGACATCAGAACATCTCTGAGCACCATGTGACAGCAGAAATCCTGTAGCTGGCTGTGAACACAGCTCCTCCCCACTGACCTCTTGCCTGCATAGTTTGGAGTCTAATCCAGTTTGCTGCAAAGCTAAGCTGGGGTGGAAGCTATGTGACCACCGGAAAAAGGAGGGGGGGGTTGATGGAAACAGAGAAAAAACCAGCACATCAAAAAAAAAAAAAAAAAAAAAGAGAGAGAAAGATGTGAAACGAGTGAGAGTGAAGAGGAAGAAAAATAAGCAATTGCTTTTGGATAACATTGATGACAGCTGGAAATAGATTTGCCTTGCCGTCAGGGTGTCCGTTGGCATATATACAAACACACACACACACACACACACACACACGCACACGCACACGCACACGCACACGCACACGCACACGCACACGCACACACACACACACACACAAGTACCAAATACATAAATATCAGAAATGGGATGCCCACCTAGGCCGCCAGCTGCTTTGATGTCAGGAGACTGGCGTGAAGTCGATGACTGGAAAAGTCGATGCGACGTGCAGCCTTTGGAGGAATGAGTGGGAGAAGTCTCAGAGAGGACCTGAGGGGGGCCATAGAGACCAGGAGTTAATACTGACATGGTTACCTTCATGAATCAGGGCCAGTTGCCTCCCATTCATGTCAATAATATGATCACATACATTTAAACATAAATAAAGGTGTTCAACCACTCAATATAAGCGAGGTGAAGAGAAACACTTGGATACCAGTGTTAACATTGCATTCCTCTTACAGCTGAGACAGTACAGAGTGGTACCTCCATGGAGCCTGTCTTGCGACTGCGGATCATGGGAGACTTTCGGATGTTTATTGGCTCTGAGACAGGAAGAGCTTGGTCCGTTTGATCCTGGGAAAGATCTTCTAGGCTGCCCTGGTTGGGCTTTTTGTCTTCATTCTGATTAGTTGGAGAAGGAAAAGATTAACATTTCTAACAGTTTTGTCCAACAAAACCCACCTGAGTTGATTTCCATTATTTCAATGGACAGAACTTGAACTGATCTGCCTTCTAACGTTCACCCACACAGCAGTGGCTGTTCAGTGTGTTGATGTGCATTCATGGATGGGGGCTAATTTTCTAAACTTAAATCAAAATAAAATAGAAATTGTTTTTTTTTGGTCAAACAAACCCTCTGCATGGACATGACAGGGTTATTGGTCCTCTGTCATCCTAGTCCCATCCCTCTGCAAGGAACCTTGAAAAAGCATTTAATGCTTTCATCACAACACGATTAGATTATTGTAATTCCCTTTACATCGGGTTGGTCCAAGGATCCCTCCGGCGCTTGCAGAATGCTGAAACCCGCCTCATAACAAAAACCAAGCGATGGGACGACATTACTCTTCTACTGGCCTCCTTTCACTGGCTCCCAGTGACTGTTAGAGTCCAATTTAAGATTTTATTAATTGTTTTTAAATGTTTGCATTTTATGGCCCTGCCTAATTTAACTGAGCTCCTGCTGCCCTACGCTCCGTCAAGAGCCCTAAGGTCTGCAGATCTGCTCCTGTCGGCAGTGCCTAAAACCAGGCTCAAAACTAGAGGAGATGGAGCTTTTTCAGTGGCAGCTTCTAGACCGTGGAACAGCCTTCCGCTCTCTGTTAGGGCCACAAGCTCCCGAGAGCAGTTTAAGTCCAGGTTAAAAGCCCATTGTTTCTCCCTGGCATTTCAAACTTAGCTAATTGGATATCTAGGCTATTTTTATTTATTTATTTATTCTAATTTACATGTCTGCTGACTTCATTTTTTTTCCCTCTTACTTGGTTTTTATTGTTGTTTATACCTGTTTTTCTGGGTTTTACCTGTTGTCCTCGTAGTATGTTTTTTTAAACAAAAGATATTTTTATTGATATCATGGTATCCATACTTTCACTTGATTTTAATTTTATTCAGCACTTTGGTCAACGGACGTTGTGTTAAATGTGCTATATAAACAAAATTTGAATATAATCGAATTGACTTTTGCTGTCAGCCTGCTTCAAACACTATAGAGAATAACAGATAAAAAAAATAAATAAAGATTCATGTTGCCTGCTGGCCAGGAGAAAGGAAAAACAATCAGTGTGGACAACAGCTTTGGTTGCAAAAGGAAGCAAGTTTACAGTCCATGAGAGAGAATGACTCAATTTTTTGCTAGGAAAAAAAAAGAAAAAGAAAAAGAAAAGAAATATCCTAGAGCCTATCTAATGTGAAACCCTTACAACTACCATGAGCAGCAGTGGCAGAGCTAGAGGACAGGATTTAACCATGGACTCATGTTTAGTGAAGAATTATAAATAAACATTTGCAAAAGTGAAAGATTTTCAGATTTGTTACAAAGATTCAGAAAAGTTGAGTTTAATTCCTGACATTGTAAATATCTAAAATTAAGAAGAAAACTTGTAAATGAAGAAATTGGAGCACAACAGCATTTTGTCAGTATAGAAATAAACAAAGAAAAAAATACACATATATTTCAACAAGCACATATTTAAACCAACATGCAATGCAAAAGGTTAGCATCACCAAAACACACATATTGACAGACCTCTGACGAGGCAGGGCGGAAACCAAAGCCGAGGGGCACGTTCTCCTCATCTTCACACCCTTTGACTCCTGGACTGAAGTGAAGCTCCACATGGAAGCGCTCCTCTGAGGACGGGTCCTGTTCAGCACATGTACACAAACACACAACAAAGAGCCCATGAAGGCATCAGACAAGTTGTATATGAAGTAGTATGGATGAGTAGAACAGCACTCAGGACACTGACCTTGTTGTTGTCTTCGTACAGCATGATGACAATTTGTGTCATGTAATTGAGTTCAGTGACAGCGCTCAGATACTCCATCGCCTGGTTCCACTGCTGGTCCTTCTCCTCCTGGTTTAAAAAAACACAAATGCAAACATGTTCAGAGAGACTCTCCTCTTTTCTGGCTGTGATGCCAACTGCAAATAATAAACTAAAAATATAGTTGAAAAAATAAGTATGTACATTCAGAAGTCCTCCATAACGGAACATGCTGAGCAGAGAGTGGACATGGCTCTCGCTGGTGAAGTAGAGCCGTGTGCGGACATGACGACCAGGAGACATAACTCCCCGGGAATACCTTAATGCCAGGAGACAGAAAATAATATAATTATCTCTCTGAGAACCTTCAGAAACACCTGGCTGTAGAACGTATGTAGCCACGTAGCCACATGTGTTTGTTTTTGTGACTGTATTCTCACAGAGGATGCAGCTTGTTGACGGCTTCATCTTCATGTGTCCTCTGCAAGTCCAGTTGGATTTTCTTCATCAGAGGAACACAGTAAGCCTGAGCGATGTCCAGTTTCTCTGCTTTACTGATACCATACTCCTGAAGAATAACAAGCAGGGTTGTGATAAAGCAGGAGAAAACTATTCGTGCGTTTTAACATCACTGTCTTTTAACCTGTGGAATGATGATGTCAGCCAGGGCACGAGACAGTCTAAACAGCTCCAATGTGTCCTCCAGGCCAAGTGAAGCATTGTGCTGCGAGTCATATTTGATGCAGTCGTAGATGTCTGGGATCTTGCTGATGTCGTAGCGGCCGTTCTTCATGTGGAAATCTCTCTCCAGCTTGGACCAACGCTGCAGCATCAGCTCCAACGTCTCGCTGTGGTAAAGCTGTAAGTCTGATGAAAAGCATTGGATGACCAAATCCACCAAAAACTACCATACGTGCACATTTTCAGTTTGTATATATGTGTTTTCAGTCCTGCTGACCAAAGCCGTGAAGCTAACTACACTCCACCATCCAAGTTTTAAGCTACCTGCAGACTTGGGGTCCTCCAGTCTCTTTCGGATCTGTGAGGTGAGGTTCTGGATGAGTGTGTAAACCTTGTCACAGGTCTTGACTGGATTCTCGATAACTTTCATGGAGTTCACCAGCGATGGACTGCCTGTCGGAGCCAACTGGGACAAAAAGAAACAAGATAAGATAATGTCACAGAATACAGTTAGACTGGACTTAAATACATTTATCATCCAATACATGCTTGACAATAAGCTTAATACTCTTTTCATAATCTAAATATTTTCTGTAACAAAGTCTTAAAAGTCACGTCCAACTGCTTAAACTGAACAAATGAACTTGTTTAAGAAAAGAGGATTACAACATTGGTCTTATCAAATCAGGTTATTCAAACTTTCATCTTATGATTCGATGCTTGGCAAATACCTTCTGATAGTCCTCTTGTGTAAACTCCTGGTCCTTTTGCATGATCTCATGTAGCCTAGCCTTCACCTTCTGTTGGCAGTCGGTCAGAGAGTCGCTGTCGCTGTCCAGCAGTCCGTTCATGTTGGCACTCTTCACCATCTGAACAAGGATTGGCGTCAGTTCCCCTTCCAAAGCCAGCAGGCCCTACAGGGAAACCAGAAAAGATCACACATTCCATATGGAGACATAAAGAGCAAAGAATGAAAATAACTTTTAACTTCATGAAACCATTTTTTTCTTATTTTTACAACATCAATCATGTCTGAGTGGAGTGGAGATGTTTAGGAGATGTGCTGACAATTTGGTCAAGACTCTTGTTTACAAGCATTTTTCAGTGGCTTCATTCCGGCAAATAACACCTGATTTACTTATGGAAACACGTAATTAATTACACAAACCAATCACAAGGAAGTCCTCACCAGACTTTTAGGCATTCTGCTGAAAGATTTGTGCTGAAACATTTGAGTGTATTTCTACCTCTGGTGTGAGCCGAATAAATTAGTTAAATTTAAGTACTTTGGTTCTCCCTTATTTGGATAGAGATGTGTGATGCTTCTTTTTTATTTTGGCTCTCCTCCTTAAGAGTTTCTAGTTTTGGTTTAAAAACACGTTCACACTAAACACTTCAGATGATTAAAAGGTTACACATGCTTATCTACATTTGTCACTATAGTTTGGATGAGAAAAGTCCAGAGAAATTGTTGCAGACTAGAACATCTCTGAAGCATCTGAAGTACTGATGTGAATTATTTAAAACGGCGAAAGTTTTGTCTGGCAGGTTAGGTGAGTGGGTTACTTTAGCAAATGCTGCAGCTGTCATCTGCACCCTGCCCTCATCGGAGGCGTAGATCTTCAGGTCATGGCGATAAGTGCTGTGCAGCCGCAGGAGGCCACAGCCAGGAAACCCAGCATAATCACCTGACAAATTGCACACAAAACATAATGCCTACTATTAACTAGCCTGGTTACAGCATCAAATAGTTCTGTGCAATTATTTTTTGAAGATAGGGCCGAGTTGGTGAAGTAGTTGAAAGATGAAAAAAAAAAAATGTGCTGATTACACCCAAACGTACCACAGATTTCCATTAAACATTAAGCATAAGCACCTGTAACAGATGCAACATCACTTTCAGTTCAAATGGATTATTCCCAAACTGCTTTGTAAGATTATGCCAAAGCTCATTTACGTGCCCTTGACTGGTGTGGTTTAAGCTGTGAATAAAATGAAGTGAAAGTGAAGGAAATAAATGTTGAGTAAACCCACAACATTATGCAGATAAGATTAGATACTTCAGATTACCTCTTGGGAAGACATAAGAGGTTTAACATGCTCATTATACATCAATTAACACATATACAGGGGGTGGATGCAAACTAATGCTACAGATCAAATCACACTGACGCTTCATGCATTTCTCTCCACTGTAAAGCCAGGTAGCCTGGTGTTATTTGTGTTTTCATGCCTTGTTTGACTACAAAAGATGGAGGGGGGCAAGGCTTGTTTCAAGCTCCAATTTTGGCCAAAAAGAACGGACTTTTCAAAAGGAAACAAATGCAATTAGATAAGTGTGAACTGATCCGCGTCAGCAATACTGCTGTCACTTTACCTGCCTGTACATCCATAGGCCAATAAACAAAACAACATTTGCTGTGTGGATCACCTTCAGAGCACATTAACAGTGACAAAAACAGTCCACAGCAATCTCAGTGTCAGACAAACAGGACAAGTTGCCAGGTGTGTGATTAAACAAAATCACGATGAGATGAGATCAGAGCGCATTAGTGGAAGGAGCAACAAACGCGCATTATGAAAGAGGAGTAGCATAGCGGTGGCAGCCAGGAAACCCTTCTCTTACCAAAGTCAATAGGGGACTCACAGCCAAGGGACCGGCGATTACCGGCTAGTAGTGAACACAGCGCAACAACAGGTGAGAAGAGAAGAGCAGAGTTAATTGACAAAAAAAGTTGTGGTGAAGAAAGAGGCATGAAAACAGTGGCTGGGATGAGAAAAACTGCCTTCTTTTCAAGGGAAAAAGAAGCAACAGAAGGGACAGGTTGCATCTCGTCATTGCATTTACTTTTAGTTCTGCTACAAGTTGAGCAGTTTGGGGAGTGTTTTGCATGCACTATAACACAAAGGATTAAGAAGAAAAGCCTGGAAAAAAAGAATATAAATGAGTGACACACCGAAGGGCAGTTAGCAGGAGATCATGTCACGAGAAAACTAAGAACTAACACGTTTGTCTTATAGTTATACACTTTTCCGGCTGGGTAAGAAGGCCAAGAGAAAACTTAACATATTAACTTAGATCCTTTTTTAATCCTGTACCTGTAATAAAAAAAACATAAATATGTGTGTGTGCACACATGATATCTAGATGTGTTGTACTGATACAAACCTGCTGGCTATAAAGTTGGCAGCATGTAAGAGGAGTTAGATGGTGGTATAAGGAGTAATATCAACCTTAAAATAGCTATCCTTTTTATATATTATTCAAATGAAGAACTATTCAAATCAAAAGTTAATCGCTTCTACCTCCAAGTCCTTCCCATCTGATTATCTGAACATCTTTAATTCAGTAAAACTCAATACAATACGTAGATGCCCTATTGTGTTCACTTATTTAGTCAGACATTTATTACAACAGTCTCTGCTACTAGTCACGTTAAACCATATTAATAATTACTTTTAAGATGTTTTTAATACTGCTTTGAAACTTAATCTCTCCAGCACACCAACTCAAGTGTGTTGGTGAAGTGATGGATCTAAAAGCTGCAGGATGGTAGCTCTCCAGGACTGGACTTAGGCATCCCTGCTTTATAGTAAACATTAGCAGAAAGAAACTTTTTTTTCCAACTAGTAAAACCACTTAAATGGATGTTGCACTGGCCTCAACACAGCTACAAAGGCGGCTGCATGTTAAACCTCAACCTGCCTTTTATTTTGTCTCCAGAATCCATCCTGGAGACATCGAGTATAAAATGAATACCAACAGTCAATTGACACCTAATGGGGCAAATGTTTCACAGTGGCTTCTAAAAGTCCCTGAAATCTGGATCAGCATCCCTAAAATATCCCTCAAATCCATGCATCTTTGTCAAATGTCAGCTTTTTAAGCAGACGTTACATAATGTCTCAAATTCTGAAAAGTACTTTAAAAAGAACATTTTATTAAATAAAAAAAAAAGGTTTACGTGAAAATACTGGAAATATATTGAAATTGTTTTGGTTGTCTGTATCTTTCAAATAAACTCTCTTAGACAACATGTGTACCATTTTAAGCTCTATGCACGTCCGTTTCGAGTAGCAAAAACGGACTGCACCTAAAGGCTGATATGTTTGTGCATGTCTGTGTATGTGTATCAGACTGGTACCTTGGCCTCCTGGGTACATGCAGCGGAAGGCCCTGCCCAACTCCTCAGCCTGAACCCGGCCTGCAGGTGTCAGCTCCCCACCCCACTTCAACACCAGCAGTAGAGACGGACCCTCCTTCTTACAGTCTGGAAACAAAGCAGCAGACAGTTTGACAACATTACCTTTAAATGAATCATCTCTGACATGTTTTTGCTTGGGCGGTTTGTCAATGCAAGCATGGGCTGCTTGAAATGAATTGCCCTTTGGCAGAGCTGAGAGTAGTTTTAACATTCTCAACAGTTCTATTGCCAAAACATTTATCTAAAAACACAAACAAATAAAGACATTTAAATATTTTACTGTAGGTTACCTGTCAGTAAGACAGATTATTAGAGCCACATTAAAAAAAAACATTTGAATAATGATTGTTTTTTTTCCTTCCTCACTTAGAGAATAAACTGTAAATGTTGACAATAAAAGGGGAAAAACCGTTTTAAAGGTGGAGTATGTAAGATTTTCAATATTTAAAAAAAAAAACTAAAAACTAAAAAAATAACTACAATCTTAGATAGTTTTTAAAACATGTAGGTTCCAGTCTGTCCATATTTGATGTGTTATTAAATTACAAGTTTAATTAATGACAAAGACCCTTCTTAAATGTTGGCCTACCATTAAAAAAAGTGCTTTCTGTCATTTGTCATCAATTAAACTTGTAATTTAATAACGCACCAAATATGGACAGGGCTGCACGGTGGCACAGTGGTTAGCACTGCATGTTCTCCCCGTGCATGCGTGGGTACTCCGTGGGTTCTCTCCGGGTACTCCGGCTTCCTCCCACCATCCAAAGACATGCATGTTAGGTTAATTGGTTACTCTAAATTGCGCCTAGGAATGAGTGTCAGCGTGAGTGGTTGTTTGTCTCTCTGTGTGCCTGTGTGCGATGGACTGGCGAGCTATCCAGGGTATACCCTGCCTGTTGCCCAAAGCCAGCTGGGATAGGCTCCAGCTTCCCCACAACCCTGAACTGGATTAAGCGGTTCAGAAAATGAATGAATGAATATGGACAGACTGGAGCCTACATGTTCAAAAAACTATCTAATTATGATTGTAGTTATTTCATTAGTTAATTTTTTTTCTTACATACTCCACCTTTAAGAATAAAGTAGAAATGTTGTGAATAAAGTTGTAGGATCTGAAATTTTGTTCCACATTCTTTACACAAGAACTGCGACTAACACTGGTACTTTGTACAACGAGTACTCAAATGCAAGTACTTTTAAGTTGTTGGTTTTTTTTTTATTAAACTTTTCCAGTAGATCTGAACACCAACATTAACTTGAAATTTACAGTTCAGCTTAGTGGTATTGACGGCCTACAATGTACAAAATGTGCTAATTCATACCTTCCTCTTCACTGGAGGCTTTAGGTGTGCCGTTTCGAAGGTAGGTCAGCTGGACCTTCCTGTTGATACCTGAGAAATGACCATACCTGGCAAGGGATAAAAATACATACATGGCAAAGATTGATGAGTACTTAAACAGACAATAGAATTAATTCAATCTTCAAGAATGTATAAATGTGTAACAATGAACACATCTGACTTCCATTCCACGTTTATAACAGCACAAGCTTAAATAAAAATGAACAAGACATTAACCTTTAAATGTTACACACTGATTATACATACAGTTATGTGCCAGTATTAGCAGACGGTTTAATGATAATTCAGTCACTCATCAGCTACATTGGAGTCAAATGTTTGAAAACCAGCAGCTCCACTGGAACGTCAGACAGGGATTTAGTATGCAACTGTATATGTGTGAGCATGAGAGGAAAAAGATGAAATGAATGCTCTCACTTAGCCATCGAGTTAAGCTGTATTAAGAATTTGGCACATGCTGCTGGCTAATGTTTGCATAGTGTTCTCTAGGACAGTCAGTTGAGCTAGCACCTCACTGTTATGTCACCATGGACCCTAAACCAAGAGAGGAAAGCGCAAACCAGAAA
Source organism: Telmatherina bonti (assembly GCF_933228915.1). Taxonomy (NCBI): domain Eukaryota; kingdom Metazoa; phylum Chordata; class Actinopteri; order Atheriniformes; family Telmatherinidae; genus Telmatherina; species Telmatherina bonti. The sequence goes on along the minus strand of NC_136620.1, from coordinate 21,195,493 downwards.
ATCTGAACAAGTGTGAGAAGTTTTAATGGAAGAAAATCAGGGAAGAATATCTTATTGGGTTGGGAGGATTTGTTCAAACCGGTCTGGGCGCAAGTTGGACAATGAACAGGTATCTTATTGTTTGAAAAGGGGAAAAAAAAACACACATTACAAAGTATACCATTTTTAGTCATTACTGAAGCAGCAACAGCTTTAACTTACTAATAATAGGTGACTTTAATGTTATCCTATGTAAGATGTACTTTGGTTGGGTCATTACTATGGTATAAAAGCTGGCAAAGAAACAAACTTAACATCTAACACTCGGGAGGATAAACTTAGTCTTTGACTCACTCATTATCAAACACATGAACATTGGACTAATTCACTTCATAGTGTGTCCTCCTCATTAATTTTTCCACTGTTGTGCCAATCAGTCCTGGCAAATTTGATTAACTGTCTTTTCCAATGTTTTCCAGTTGCAACGTGTAAGCTTGCATTTTGGTGTTTTTGATAGTATCAGTACTATGTGTGTTAGGTGTACACAAACCTCAAGCAACAACATTACCTCAAGATAAAATTAGCTCAGCTCGTGTTTGGCTTCATGCATGGCAACCGCAATCCTGCTGGGTGAAACAAGAAACCAGCTAGGGATTTTATCGCCCCATGAACTTTAATTTTGACAAAAATAAATAGCAGGACTGACAGATGGACATGAATCAAATAAAATTAAGATTTAAAATAACACAAAAATGCTTTGACTAATGCTTCAACTTTATTTACTCTCGACTAATATCTACCACATTTATTAATTCAATGTATAAACAATGCTGTGATAATTTGTAGTGTTTTTGCTGTGTTTGTACCATAGTATAAATGGTACATGGTACCATGCCTGTTGTGTTTGGTTATATTTCATTTAAAGAATAACTGGTCCATATCTTGTCCAGTTCCATTGTATTTGTACAAAAATTGGCCCTATATCAGAAGCTTTAAGTAGATTCATGGGGCAACTCTTTCACTCTCTTGCTATTGCAAAAATGTTCACTGTATATGCAGTATTTTGTAATAATTATATGTGTGTGAATGTTCTGACCCACAATTACAAACATTTAATAGAGTGATCTTTGTAAACTCTGGCATGCACTGACTCAGCTAAGCATTAAGAAGCCAATTACAAGCCACTTTTCTCAACATTATTTCAATTCAGTTCAATTCAATTCAACTTTATTTATATAGCGTCAAATTGTGGCAATGCCATCTCAAGACGCTTTACAGACAGAGAGAAAAAAAAACATAATGAATGAATGAAATGAAAAATACTTTATTAATCCGAAAGGGAAATTCAATAATAATAATAATAATAATGAAAGCCAATTCATAATAGCCTATATAAGGAAACCAACAGATTGAGTGGGAAGATTTTATTTCATAAAATCTTTGGCTCACTCTTCATTTTCTTTTGACTTCACAAGAAACTCCAAATTAAAGGACATATATGTGATTCTACACAGTTTTGTACCATAAGCTGGATGAACAGATTCGTTTGAACTGTAAGCCCGCCCCTAACTGTTTTTCCCATTGAGAAATACTGCTACTCTCTCTTTTGGTCTCTTCCCAATCAACGTGCATGTGATAACACGCACATTTCATACTCATTCACAACTCTCCAGAGGAAATGTGCATCATCCACTACATTTACTGTTTTTGTTGTAGTAACCTTTTTTTCTCTTGAATCTCCAGAGAAAATTATAGCATAAGAAGCAATATCATTGATAAACTTTGTTTACTGTGTACTGCAACAGCCTAACTACAAAGTGTTGGACACAGACAGATGAATATAATGTGTTATAAGGGTACAGGCTGCATTACAAAATGACATCCCAACCTAATAAAGTATCTGATCAGCCACTGCAAATGAAAGGGATTTTGTGATGTAAAGCAGTTTGTATTTATTGTTTTATTCAAAGTTTGACTGTGGCATAATGCTAATGTGACTGTCACATATGTATCATACAGTATAGTGACATAGAGGTGTATGCAGTGAAATACTAGAGGTAGAGCCAATAGCTGAGGATGTTGTTCTGATACGGATATATACAAACTTTCTTCCTACTTTGGTCACTCTTGTGCTTCTTGTCTCTATCCTCTTCCTCTGTTTTGACCCTCGCTGTTTTGATGTGTAAGCCAGTGGTAGTATCTCAACTTTTTTGTCATCTATGCTCTAGGAGAGACAGCATCGTTGCTATTGCAAAACTCCTCATTTAGAAATTGACAGAGAAAAACCGTCACGGAAAGTTTAGAAGCTAGTTAGCATTAGCAGCTCCTCCATTTGCCCAGTAAGCTGTTTTTGTTTTGTTTTTTTAAATTACCTCTTTTACCACATTATATATTGCATAAAAAGCATTTTTATTAATGAGATTAAAATCTCTTAACTTTGATCAGTTTCACAATTTGGACGATTAAGACAACTCAGACAAACACAAGGCATTTTTTAGCCACAGCAGACTCACCACACATGATGTCTACAGGAAGCTAGGCTGATCATCATTTTGTTTTAGCACCAAATTACATTGTGGATGTGACACCAGCAATTCTAAAGACTAAACTTAATGCCCCTCCTTGGCTGCATCTCCATTTATCCAAGGATATTATGGACTCTTTATTTGGTACACAAAATACTTGTATTCATGAAGAATACCTGACGACCACTACTCCCTCATCAAAATAAGCACCGCGACATGTTTATCCCTGCTAAAACAGAGGAATTGGCCCAAATTGCAGCACATAAAGAAAGGAACTGGGATTGAGTGTGGAGTTTGTACAGAGTATAGCACCAGCAAAACAATGGAACAAGTATAAATGCAGATAGGAGGCAGGAGTAATGAGGACATTAAGAGATTTAGAGTCCAGATGATGTGCGAGGACAGCATGCACACAGCACACACTGATCTACACACAGAAACACAGTGAAATCATCATTTGACTGTGTATGTGTCAAATGTTAATGGCTTAAAGATGAATAGATTTTAGGTAAAATTATTCAGTAGGTGTACAAAACATTAGGAATACCTTTGAAAAGTAACATTTCTTGAACCATCAACAACTACATAAGTTACAACCCCAGTTCTACTGAAGTTGTGCTAAACATAAATATAAACAGAAAACAATGATTTGCTAATTGTTTTTTTTTTTCCAGCCTATAATCAATTTAAAACTCTACAAAGACAAGATATTTAATATTTAAACTGATAAACTTTATTATGTTTAGCAAACATTCACACAGTTTGAATTTGATGCTTGCAACATAGTTAAAAAAAAATAAAAGTGGGTCAGGGAGAAACAAAAGTCGGGGAAAGTTGAAAAATGCTCAAAAGCACCTTTAGAACGTTCCACAGGTGAACAGGTTTATTGGAAACAGGTGGGTGTCATGACTGGGCATAAAAAGAGCATCCCTGAATGGCTAAGTCGTTCAAAAGCAAGGAAAAGGATTTCTCAGATTGTTTTCACAGTTCAAAAACCAGTGTCTGTATAACATGGTATGGGGGTGTGTTAGTGCCCACGGCATGGGTAATCTGCACATCTGTGAAGGCAACATTTATTGTGAAAGGTACATACAGGTTTTGGAACATATGTTGCATCCAAGCTACATCTCTTTATTTCACCAATACAATCCAAACCGCATTCTGTATGCTTTAAAACAGTGTGGCCTAATAGTAAAAGTGTGCAAATACTACACTGGCCTGTCTGCAGTCCAGACCAGTCTCCCATTGGAAATATGTGGTGCACTGTGATGCGTAAAATACAGCAATGGAGACCTCCTCGGACTGTTGAGCAGTTTAAGTTGTACATCAAATTAAGTGTTGTTAAAAGGAAAGGTGATGTAACACAGAGGTAAACATGCTCCTGTTCCAGCTTTTCTAGAACCTGTTGCAGCCGTCAAATTCAAAATGAGTGGATATTTACAAAAAAGAAAAGTTTATTCACTTTGAACCATAAACATCTTGTCTTTGTAGTGTTTTCAGTTGAATATAGATTAAAAAGACTTTGCAAATCATTGTGTTCTGCTTTTATTTATGTTCTAGAAAACGTCACAATTTCATTGGATTTGAGGTCGTACTTCATCCTGTTTGAAGTGCTTAAACTACTATTTTGAAGGTTGAAATCAGTGAAAAGCCCAGCTTTTACTGAGAGAAACCCGACTGATCTGTGAAAGGTTTTCAAGTTTCCTAATACTTTGTACACACAGCCCACGTTGACTATGAAAAAAGGAGGGTAGTAAAACCTCATCCTTTAAAGTGAGAAGGGAGAGTGTGCGTACTGATTGTCATTCAAGCTGGATTCCCTTTTGGAGAAAAAACAGGACGGATGGGTGGGTAGGAGAAAAAAAAGGATTGAAGGGAAAGAAAAGAAAAAACAAAGAGTTAAAGTCAAGACGAGAGAGAGGAAGGGGGTGTTTCATGGTGAACATGTCTGGTTGTATGAAAAAGAGATGACTTGTAACCCTGGTAAAGTGTTGAGAGATGAAACACAGATGCTGCAGACTGAATGATGATGGTTGGAAACATGAGGGTGGGATGAATTACAGTGTGTGTCTTGGTGAGAGTCCATGTCTCATGTGAAGTGCCACTCACATTTCCAAGACGGTCTTCAGTTGCTCCAGTTTGGATTTCTTCTCTTCAATCTCACAATCGTTGTGCTGGCCCAGTTCAACCAGCAGCAGGCGGGCAATATCTAACACTTCCTGGAAACACAGCAGCTTTCACGTTTAACTGGGGACTTCTTTCATTTCATCTACCCAGAGCAAATAAACACCCTCATGAAAGCTCTGGTGAACTTTATAAATGCTTGTGGAAAAGTACAGAAAAATAAACACAAATGATGAAGATGTGAGTTTCCAAAATGTTTTATAATTGTTGACAGTAGTGACAAGCTGGATGCAGATTGAGTGGATTCAGACAGCTAAAACATTCAGACTATAAAGACAGTTTGCCATTTAAAAAACTTTAAACAATGGAACAGTTTTGGATCCTGCTTCTTTGAGGGGTTTTAAGAAATAAGAGGAAGAGAGTGAACATGGAGAGAGGAAGAAGGATGTACGAATCATTCTGACTCACCTGCAGCTGTTTTGGCTTTTTTAGCTTTAGCTTGCCTGTCTTGTATCCTCCATACCGCTCAAACAATTCAAAGAATCTGTTCGAGATAAACAGAGCAGATCATGTATCTTCTGAGTAAAAGGGATGAGAACATGTCATCCAAGTAATTCTATCTGGACTGGTGTACATGTCACCATCTCACATTCATTATTAATGAGTCGATACACGAACATCTCTTTAAACTAATCTTTACTGTTTTTCAGCCAGAGTTGTACGGAACGAGTTCTGTCACACAAAAAGGATTTGACAAGAAGCTGGATATAAAAGATGAAAGTTTTATTGAGAGTAAGTAAGCAAGAGCACTTAAACTTGAATCAAAAGGACTTACAAAGGATGTCGGACTTCCATTTTCATTTTTTGCTTTGGAGTTCGATCCCCGTGCCGGATAATAGCAATAACACACCGCAGCTCCATCCTGACAAAATTAAATAAAGAGGGATGGCGATGTAAAAAAAACAGGGGCTATAATGAAAATAAAATAAAATAAACATGAAACAGTAAACATTAGTCATCCAGTAAAAATCTGTTTTGCTGTACTGTTAATTTCTAACTCTAATATATACATGTTTGCAAAAGATCCAAAAGATACAAATTTAAGCATATGAATTAAATGCCTTGTTTTTACAAGAACTTTTACTTTCATTTTTGTTCTCCACATGCTGTATAAATGCAATGACCTTTAACTTTGAGCTTGAAAATGGTATGCTATGAAAGCTGACATTTAAAAAGTGAATCGCCGTTTGCTCAACATTAAATTATGCAAACTACTAAATTTCTTTAAATTGATTCATTTGTATGCAAAAAATGTAAGTACTTTAACTATTTTTAGACAGAATTCAGGATCAAATCAATTTCATATATACTTATATATACCAGAAGCACTTTTTTTTGTAGTTTTCAAGCTGAAAAGCTTTGATTTTCAGTACGTACATGGTTCCTGAAGTTGTTGGGACAATAGGGATGTCTTCAGCCTCTGTAGGGATGGACCAGGGGATGTGGAACTGGGGGGCTAATTCTCTCATTATCATGTTCCTGGAGGGACAGAGATCAGAGATAAAACTCTTACAAAGTCAAGCGGAATCTGGTTTGAAGTCAGCTTTATTTAGACTTTGAGTCAATATTTACAGGTTTAAGCTAAAAACCGTTTCCGTTATCCTGTTGCTTGCAGCGTCCTCCTTCCTGTTTTGTAGCAAGAGGACATTTGGCTGAGTTTCTAAAAGAGTTTTGCTAGCTTATCGTGTGTCCAGCTGAATGTGTGTCCATCAAAACAGATAATAGGTCTGTAAAATGATCGGGTCTTTAGTATTAAAGCTTCAGTTCCATCTTCTGGCTGCACAGGAGCAAACTGAGGGATAAAACTAAAATGAATGAGCTTCAATGCCATCCAGACTTCTGGCTAAACTAAAACTTTACAGCTTAATGCTGAAGTTATACTTTGTGACGAGGTGAGTTCAGTGCAGGCTTTGCTGCTAGTTGTTCTGTTTTGGCTGTTTCTAATTGCATTTAAGACCTCAAAAAGTTACAGACTAATCTAATATAAGGTCACCTACCCCAGGATTTTGGCACAATCATCGTAGTACTTCATTGAGTTTTTGACAAAGCTAAAGCCGTTCACATCGCAGACATAGGAATGGCCGTTGGCTCTGAGCAGGTCGAACCCACATACTGTTTGCTATTAAAAAAAAAATAAATTTAAAAAAAAAAATCACAAAAAAAAGAGAGTTCAAGTAAACTTAGACATCATGAAAATTCAGGCGGCTGCAATGTGGAAAAGAAATATATATATATATATATATATATATATATATATATATATATATATATATATATATATATATATACACATTTTCTAACTAACTAAAACCTGAGTCTTTTTGTTAGTTTTTCACGTGATTCACTGGAGATTAATATGACTCCAGCTTACCTTGAAAGCCAGGCAGACCTTCCGGGCCACCAGTTTCTCCATGGCTGTCAGCATGACTGGGTAACGGATCTCCTTCCCCTCACTGTCTCTTTCTACCTTCCCATCCAGCGCAGGAGACTTTCTAGCCTCAGCATGGGCATAATCTGGGCCCACCGTGTAAACCTGATATTAAATTTCCACAGTCACTTACTGGAAAACTGCAGGATCCAACAGCAGGAATCGTTTTCAAAAATGACTGCAATGAGATATAAAACGGATAATAAGCACGTTCACTTCCACAGTACCTTAACGTCAGTGCCATCAGTTGGCATGAATTCCTCGTAGATGTAGGCTCCAGTTTTTCGTATGCTGCTTTCTGGGGAGTACACACTGCTGCGACTCCCTATCTATAGCAAAGAGACGGTGAGAGTGTCAAAGACCAGTGGCACAACTGGTTTGCTAGGAATACTTTGGATCAATAATGATTCAAAGTAAAATACCCAGCAGTCAGAGACCCTGTCTGTGAACCATCAATTATTATCCGTTAAGCTAATTTACAGTGATTTATTTATCTGACTGCTCTGTGACATCTAACAGGAAGGAATATCACATATTCAACTCTTGCAAACATCATAATCAGCATAGCTTCTTAGTTAATCTAAAGTCAGTAGTTACATTATTACTGTACATGTAATTGTAACCAGTTATTACATCAGTTACCTTTCTGAAGAGCCTCTGGCTGCCCCCTCCAGCAGATGTTGGGTAATAGATGTAGACATTGTGGTCCTCCGCAGAAACCGGTTTCTCCACAAAAGGTTTAGGGAATACTTCCCCGTTGACCTCAACGTGGTCCTCCCCCTCCACCAAGTTACACTCTACACAAGGTTAGACTTAAGTAATAAATCTAGCACAAAACTAGCCTCGAAAAAGTGTGTGTGAAAGCAGCAACGCCACTGCATGCTTTCGCTGCTGGAGTACAAAAACAGTGAAAAGAATTATCATGTGAGATAATGTCTGTACTTCAGTGTTTTGCCTACAACACGTTTTATGTTTTTAATCTTTTTAAACCCTGCTTACCATCAGGATTGCCAGGGTCTCGATTTAGCACAGCATAACGAGGTAGGTCGATGCCCTCTTCTTGGAGAATACGATACACTTCTCGCCTGGACACAGAAGCAGATATCATCTGTGACTCTAAAAATCAGTGAGTCAAAGACTAAGAGCAAACTGGTACTGAATTTATAATTGCTAGTTTGTGTTACTATATCTGAGGTGATATCAGTAGGGACATAAGGATATTAAAATTTCGGTCAATACCAATATCCAATATTAATATTATTAGCAATATTGGAGTTTTTTGTTTGTTTTTTAGGATTTAGATTTAGGATTTATTTAGGCTGATAGAATTTTGTACAAAGTGAAAGTCACTATCACATGCCTACACAAATACTGCATTGCCAAATGCTTCTCCTCATCCTGATCAACACAAACAGCAAGAAAATGGCCAGAAATAAATATTGGTTATGAATTTCATGCCAGTTTTATCAGAGCGATCCTGATATGTTAAAACCTTACTAGCATGTGCAGAAAACTATGTAAAAGCTGATTTATCAGCATCTGTTGTTATTGGGAAATAAACATATGAAAACAGCAAAAATGTGTGTGAGCAAATTCTGGATTAACTTGACAGATGCTGTTTTTTAATAGCAGAAAGAGGACAACAAATAAACTGGTGGTTTGCACTCTGCATGAGGGTCAAGTAGTCAATGACACAAATTTCCCCATTTCATCTGTTAATTGCTGCAAGAATGAACTCCTAACTGAGTTTACTGACATAAAAAACACAGCGAAAGTATGAAAAAAAAATGAAAAAAAAGAATAAGAGTATAGATGTTGCCAGAACTTTGTGATGATGCAGATTCATTGTGTCTGTGTTCACACATATTGTTATCACTATGACTTGATATCAGTTTTTGCAGAACTTTATTTATTTAAGAAGTTCACCACACCATTAGGTCTTATACATGCAGCTTGTGTATCCATCAGTGTTCTGATGGTGTTAGCGCTTACTCATTTTAAAAACTATGTAAAGTTTTTCATTTTCTTTTAACTGTGTGTTTTATCTGCTGAAACTGTACCTGTCCTGAATAAAATATTGCATGTTGAGATCATTGATGAGAAGTGGATTCCTGAGCCTGGCGTATTCCACAGCTTTGTCAAGAGGAAAACCTGAAATAAGAAGAAAATATATTTCAAGATGCGTTATTATAGCATGAAATAGTAGCTTCTGAAACAAAGCAAAACACTGTTCAGTAATAAGCTGCCAATAAAGCCTGTTCTGAAAAACAGCTATTCTTTTTAATACAACTTTTAATTTATTATCTGGTAGAGTTTTTATTAAAATAAACACCAGGGTGTAATAATGCTCTGCTTGTAAAGACACATAATGGTTATGCTGTACATATTTGTTAAATATCAGCTTTTCCTCTCTTCAGTTTAAAGTAGCAACACTGAACATGTTTCCACATATCTGTAATCCTCCAAATATGTAATTAAAAATATAAGAAAAAAAAACAAACACAGAGGAAGGATAAATTACTTAAACATATTGTGACTCTTGTTTATATATAAACACAGTTTAGTAAGGAAATATGCGCATATTGATGCAGACTATTATTTTTGTTGTTTATTAAAACATATTCAAGTTGCATTGATGTGATCAAAATAAGTTCAAAGTAGACTCGGCTTTGTTTTTATGGTATTCACATTCAAAAGTGAAGAGTGGCTCAGATATTACAGCTCTTTCATATGTAAAACCCTCATTTCACCATCTTTAATGTTTTTCCTTCATTGCTTCTCCTTTAGTTAAGCATGTCTGGAGCAGATTTTAGGTGAAGCATCAAGGAAGCAACAAGCAGTGAAAGAAGGTCTAAATGCAACTGAAACAGGCAGAGGACAACGAGTGCATCAGCAAAACCTGAAACATTCCCTCCCGTCCTCTAAATGCTAGCAAGAGAAGCCAAATCAATAATATAGATATCTGGGAAAGTTTTTTTTCAGGTCAGTTGGATGATTTGTACACATCTCTTTTTCTTTGGAGATAAATGTCTTTCAAATATGATAATCCTACAATTTGAGCTCTGCATGTAGAGTACATATTGGGGTTATTTGGGTTTTTTGTCAGCCTGACACAAATCTAGCAGGCTTTTTAAAATATGGGGACTCAATTTGTCAAGACAGCACAAAAAATGTATCACTTTGGGAGGAAAATGCTTTTTCTTTTAACTGGACACCGAATATGATAGTTTCTTTCATATCAAAACAAGACTTCAATGCAGAGTGACTTTATGACAAGTTCACACACTGAGTTTCTACATGAAACAGGTATTTATGTACCTGTAGAGTGATCAGTGTTATGAATGTACTGTAGTAGTAGTTGAAGTCGATAAAGAAAACCATCTAGAACATGAAACTACTAGACCAGATGGCCCCTTGTGTAAAAGGATGTTTGTAAATTTTACCTTTGGAATGGAAGGAGATGAGGCAGTCGCAGAGGGGCCATTTCTCCACCGGTTCCTCCAGGATCACCTCCTCGGGAAAGATAACTACATCGATGTAGTCAAACTTACAAAGTCGCTCCAAGATCTGAGTCATGGGCTTTGACTTTGACTTCTTTGTCATTGAACATATGCCCACAACAATCTGTCGCTCTGATGGCTGGTGGAGAGGACGGGGACGATGACGTTCAGAAGACAGAGAAATGTGGCAAGGATCAATAACAACCGACCAAACCTTTCCTCAGGCATAACTTTAAATTACCTTTCCCTCATCTGATGGAGTGGGTTTGATCTGCACTGCAATGTCTCTATGTGGGGAATGAGCTCTTTGGGTTCAGAGCCCCTCAAGCAAGCCCCTCAATAGGATAGGAGTAACTCCATTTAAAGCCTGAAAATGTCCCTGTTATCAGTCTTGCAAGGTATCACACATTTATCAAAAGAAAAGTAAATGGATATCCCCGCTTCCATTTCAACTTTTAATATTTTAATAACAAATACATTTTCTATATACAATATCTCATCATGGTGTTAATCCTAAAAGAAACCAGAGGTGTCTACCGACCGTTAAAATTTATGAATGAACTTAATAAACTCAGTAATTAACTATCACACTTTTATCTGTTAGAGCAGTAATTCCCAATTTGTTAAAGATCCCAGTTGGGGACGGGGACAGGGACGGGACGGGGACGGGGACGGGGCACAGCAAGGCTAAATAAAACATGGAGTTTTGACACTGGACTAATTTGAAGCCGAACAAATTCCAACACCACTTGGGAACTTTTCATCCTGAACACAATGAAAAACCTGTTGGTTACTTAAAAATAAAACACCAACTATCATAGCAGAGCTGTTTTACTAAAGCAGGATCTGTCTCATTGAAAACTCGGCTCACCTGAAGTAGTTTGCAGAGATTCCTGGTTTAATATGTTTCACAGCAGCAGAAGAATAGATAAAAATACTGACAGTTTTAACAACAGTGAACTACACTGTCTGCAGCCACTAAACTGATGACACATTTCTTAGCATGTTTCTTTGGTTCATGTGACTTGGGATGGGGGATGGGGGGGGGGGGGGGGGGGGGTGTCTTGACGTGATTGTCATCAGTGAAAAGGAGGCCCTGCAGAAAAAGTTTGGAAACCTCTCTTTTAGACTAACATCGGAGCAAATCAGCTCAGCAGCCTTACAATAGCTTTTACTGCTGGTTTGTTCTCGTCCTGGTCGGATACTTTTGTTCCCGTTTCTTTTTCTGCTATTCAGTTTCAGACAAAGTTTTTCTGTTTTTGTATCCAGGCTTGTTTGCTGCCTGGTGCCTAAATATGACATATTCTGTTCATAATTATCAGCTAATTAAAATTCTTATATTCATGCTTGTTTTACCCAAACAAAAAAAAACATACATACAAAAAAAACTTTTAGTCTGCTTTGCAAAAATCTCCATTTAGAACTATTACTTACCAACTGATCTTCATCATCCTCCATGTCCTCTTCACGAAACATCTCCTTCTTCATACCTGCCTCCATTTGACCCATGTTTTGCTCATCATCTTCACAGCCCACCACAAAGCGAGGAACCTTTTTGGGACTCTGACCCCGTTTTCCCACTGGTCGTGGTGCCTTGCAGGGCTCGAACATCACAAACCACGTTGTAGCATGGCTGTTGGGGGAGCCCCTTCCCAGAGGGGGGTTGAGATAATGATGATGGTGACCAGGCAGGGAGAAACCCAGTAGGATGGGTTACACAACGGCTGGGTGAAACCTGAGATGTGGAGATAAAGCAGAATCCTCAGGTGCTTCTGATCAACACAGAACAAGCTGCAGCAGAAAGAAAGCAGAGGACATCTTTGGAGGTAGCAAGTAACAAGAGCTGTAACCAGCATCCAGGTTATTAAACGTTTCTGTGTCAGCCCAGAAACTTCTCCCCTCACAGATTAACATTTGGACACCATCTTGCTGGCCCTGAGGAGAACCTGCGCAACCAGTTGAGCAACCAGTTGAAAACATTTCCATTAAATTGAATAATTTGAGAAAGCGCTGCACTACTCCCACATCTACGACTCCAAATGGTGAGGGTGTAAGGTCAGCAGCGCAATGGAAACCCGATTCTTTCAGAAATTGGATCCAGAAACACGAGATGACTGTAGCTCAAAATTTTGATTAAAAACTAAAATATTTAAATTACATGTGGTTGCTCTACCAATTATCACTGCAAAATGGAGTTTTCTAATTACATCTTCAGTCAAAAAAAAATAATAAAAAGCACATAAGTAATAAAATATAAGGAGGTTATTTTCTGTTTCCCTTTGTTTTTAATAAAGGCCCCTTTTCTATGTGATTTTAAGAATTACAAGTGATGCACTGTTAACAGTGAAACAATTTGTTGTTTACAAAGATTTCAACCGTAGCATACTGTCAGAGAAAACATGAAAATCTCCTCCCACATCTTCAGTACAATTATTTCATCTGTATACATGAAAAATGCAACAGAAACATAAACATAATTGAACTTTCTCCTGACAATCACAACAGCATAATTCCATTCACATAAACCCAAAGCAGATTTTTTCATTTTCTATAGCATCCAAGCGGCTGTTTGCTGTTGACATGGCAACATGGCTTAAGCTAGAACTAAACCACAAATCTGTCCAGTCATAACTTGCATAACAAACCTCCAGTGTGCATTTTACTTTTCAAGCATTCATCAAAAGCTTTTCAGATAAATTTTCCAGAACTATGTCCACTTATTACGCTCTTTAACGTGCAACTCTCTTATGACAGTTTATGACTGTAGTCATCAGCAGCCTGCTTCGCTGATGCAACACAGAAGTTGTTAAGCAGTTTTTCAAACTTTGGCTCTTCGTATGTTTTTGCACTGATGTATTTTATAGAGTGGTTTACAGCTATAATCTTTATTTATGGTCAATAACAGTTTGACAAAAAAATAAATAAAATAAAATAAAGCCCGGCCACTTTCTTAGGTCCACCTTGCTGATACCTGGTTGGTTCCCTTATGCCTTCGGACCTACCGTATTTCTGAATTCAACAAGTTATTGAAAACATTCGTGAGAGATTTTGTTCAGTATTGCTCCTGTTCCAACGTATCCCAAATATGTTTTGCTGGATTTTTTTTTTTTTTTTTTTTAATGAAACATTGAGTCAGTGTACATAAACATCAAAATCAGATATCTTGGAGTGTTCAGATAATAATCTGGTACAAAATATCTACATGCACTTCTGAAATATTTCAACATTATTTAAAATACGTCTACATTTAGTCACTGTTTCACTCAGGTTCACAGCTGGAAATGCTGGGAATAAAGAAAATATTTAGGACAGCAAAAATGTAACTTTTAACGAATGCAGACCATTTCAGTGGAGTCACTCTAAATATCTTCCTGATCTGATATAAATAAAACCTACAAAGAATATTGGATCCATTTAAGCCATATGATTCCAAAATGTCTACAAAGACTGCAGATCCTGTGTCTTTAGCTGTTGTTTAGGAAATGTGACTTGATGCAATGGCCAGTTTTTTTTTCAAGACCACAGCAGGTTAAAATTACATTTTTATTGGCTAAAACCTGTTTTTCCAAGTAAACAAAAGTTTTTTATTTGTCTTTAATAACACACTCACACACATTGACTTTTAAGCCATAACAGTTAATTACCATTTTACGTAATACTTCTCTTAACTAACGTATCAATAATTTTAAGGAAATTTACTGTAATGACTCTGCTTTCCATTAGTAACGCACCTTATTCGCATGTGACATCCTGATGCATGTTTTTATACTATTGTGTGAGATAATCATAACGTGTTAGTTTTATTCTATATTATTCTATTTATGGAAAATGTAAAACATGTAATTGTATACTGTGTGTGTGTTCATTACACAAGTATTTTTTTTTATTTGATTTCTTTATTGTTATCTTTTTAACATCATGTGGGCTCTTGAGTCCTTTACTGTTTAGTAGGTAGATGACAAAGTGTGTCAGGGAGACACGGGGATTGAACGTTGGCGGACTAGGTTTATAGAGCAGCTGCTTTGCCAGGTGATCTAAACACTGCACCAGCAGTAGAATTAAACAACAACAAATTCAGTGACTTCCTTCATTTGTCTGCCTTTTCCTTATGTGCCTGAAGCAACATTTCGTTTACAGTTTAGCAACCATGCTGCTCTGATCTGCTGCTTTAGCTATTGTGAAACTTTGACTGAAACAGCCATTAGACTTTCCTGCTTTCACCAACAAATCGAGCTCAGGACACTCCTGTGTGAAGCGACAGCTCGCTTCAGAGTTAGCTGTTGATGCAGACATGGGACTCTGCTGGAACTAGAAGAGCTTTGTGGCATTTATTGCTAAAACTTGTAGCAAAAACACTCACAACTAAACAGGCAGCTTCTTACAGCAAACTCTGTAGCGACACAAGTGATGTGCTGTGCAAATCTTGCTCCTGCTCGACCTTTCTTTAAGAGGCCAGGCTGTTGTTTTACACAGAACTGTATACAGTGCCATGTTTGCACATTGACACATAGCTCTTGCAACCAGTTTTATCTTTAGCTATAAATGCACTGGACAAGGTGATCAACTGCTAAAAAGTTTAAAGGTGAATGTTCAGTCTGTGTGTGTATATTCATGTTTATGTGTGTGAAAGAAAAACTAGAATATTTTAAATGGGTTGTTTTAATATGAATAAACTGGTTTTACTATGTAAAGCACTGTGTTGCTCTGTGGAAAAGTTCTTTCTAAATAAAAATTTGATTTGATTTAATCTAATCACACTAAAGTATATTCATAAACGCAAACATTTATAAAAAATAAAAAAAAAACTGAGTTTCATGAATAGATATAAGACTAATTCAGTTTAAAGTATTTCAGATCAATTAATAATTTCTTAACCCATCCATACAGAAAAATGCAGCCCACAGGATATTCTCCCTTTTTAACCAATTTTCTGCAAACTCTGCACTTCTTTTGTGTGAAAATCCCAGCAAAACAGCCAATTCTCAAATATTCAGACCAATACCCTGTTCAAAGTCACTTAAATCTCTATTTCTCATGCATATACTCTGAACATTAAATATTTCATCTGGACCATGTCTACCTGCCTGAATACATCAAGTTGTTGCCATGTGATTGGCTAATTAGCCTCCCCCCCCCCCCCCCCCCCCCAAACAATTGTTGAGGTGTACCCAACCATGTTAACAGTGAGCACAATGTCCACTTTCAGCTCTCACTCATTAAATAGCTGGACTGATGTGGTCTTAGCAAGGACTCCAGCAGGATTGTAAATGAGCTGCAGTAATAAAACTGCCATGCTGCCAGGCTTACATAATGCAGTCGTTTGTATCTGACAATCACTATGCATCATCTTATAAGGTGCCCTTAGTCTCATGCTGAGACTGAGAGCAGGGGTCCAACAGCCCGACCACAAATGCAACCCCATCCTGCCAGCAACAATGGAAAATACACCAAATCACTGGACAAACAGGACTGTTCCTGAATACATTTTATTGGGCCAGGATCCTTCTGATATATTATGAGAATTTTTTTCTCAGGCTTTTTCAAAATATAAATTGCAAAAATGAAACATGAATTTCATATGCACTTTTTAATAAGATGTTGATCATCTTAACTACCACTAGTTTATTCGATTTAAGTGATCTGCTCTCAAATGTTGTGAAGAAAAAGACACTTTTGTAAACAAGTACACTGAGTAGTAGTTTTATTTTTATTTAGGTTAGTGTTTTATACACAACAGAGAGCAGACTGAGAAAACTATAGTTAGACAAGCTTATAGAGCTTTAAAAT
>NC_136620.1:21044090-21176590 GCF_933228915.1 Telmatherina bonti | reverse complement strand
ATCAAACAATTATTAGACAAGCCTGTCTGTTTTATCTCAACCTTTGAGCAGTAACTGCAGAGAAAGCCAACGAGGATCCTTTCCACACCATCTCAGGTGAAAAGCTCCTGTTCTGCAAGGCATGATGGGAAATGAGGGTCTTTATTCTAATACTACAGTGAAGCGAATGTCACTGGTATGATCATGTATGGTATAGTTTCACTGTTAAATCCAAGTAAATTATTCAACCAAAACCATATAATCCTGTCACAGAAGCCTGTAATGCTTTAGGGTCAAATCTGACAGAAAAGCCTCTGCTATTTCTGTCCATTACTGTTCAAGATAAACAAAGCTCAGAACTTCGTGAAGATGTAACATCTTGACACCAGTGAGCTGCACCGAAGTCATAAATCCTTTAGTGGTTTCTTTAAACGATAACATAAACAAAAAAAAAGAGGGAGAACCTAAACAAACAAACAAACAAACCAAAAGCGCATTCATTGGTGACTACTGTCTTCTTTTGGATGTTTAACTTGTAAAATAAAAATTTATATAACCTGTGAATTAATTAGTAGGTTCATTAACAACATTCCCGACTGTGACCTGGAGCTCCTCGCCAGGGAGGATGCACCTCCACAACTAAGTAAGAGACTTTTAATCTTTGAGAATATCTGCCACAGGTCACCAGCAGTATTTACAGCAGGGAGGGGATGGTCATTAACTCGCTCCACCTTTATCTACTTTTCCCTGATATATCGCCAGAAAAGCACAGCAACACCCCCAAGCAGGGGTTTATCTGCCAGTCATTAGCCTAGATTTCCACCATCATTACTGAAAGCACTGAAAACAGCTTCCTTGATAGACACAGGAAAAAATAGCCCATCGTTTAGTATATAAAATTGTTATTTGAAATTATTTATGATACAAAAGAAGAAGGTGCAGAATTTATTTTTACTTCTAAACTTTGAATACTAACTTCAGTGTTCAACTTCCTAAATTGCAATGAAATGAAAGTTTGAGACTCAAATGACAATCTGAGCATCAGCACATACAACTGGAGAAAAACAGGAAAAACTAGGATCTAAAGAAGATAACATTTGGAGCAAAGTTGACAACTACACGATCAGACAGTGATAACAGCACATAAATAAATGTCAACATCATTAAAGCAAATAAAGATTGACCTCAACTAGCTTAAATAAAACTGTTGCATGGAAAATTAAAGTTATCTTGGAAGAAACCATGAAGTCAATCTGTTTATCAGACGTTCGGACTTTCTGCTTTAGTGTGTTTCTTAGTTTGGAAATGTAAATAAAATGATATAATAACTTGAAATAAACCTATTCTCGCTGCATGTTGCAGTGTTTCCCAGCCTATCGTGCAGACAGTGACCAGAATAGCTTCGATGTATCTGGAAAGTAATCCTCCTTTCCAGGAATAAATAACAAGTGTTCAACTTTTCGTTTCAAACCATTGCCTTCATCAATATACACCTTCCTCCAAATATAATGAATGGACCTCACAAAACTCGCATTGTCAATCACTGAGTAGGCCCATTCACTGACAAAACTCTAAAAAGCAGCACTTAGTCTAAAACATAATACGAGTGGTCTGTCTTTGTCCATATCCACTTACACAACAGCAAAATCCCACTTTCCTGAACCGCAGGAGCCACGAGCCGCGACGTGAAAACACAGAAAAGTCTGAAAATCAATCATACCTACCGGCGGAAAACAACCTGGAAGTCTGTTTGCTGTTCACTTCCTTGTTTCCACTGACCGGCGGAGACGGGAAGAAACTGCTGCCTCTGTTTGTTTTCTTTCTTCCTTTTTGTAACCGAGAGTAAAGTTGTGGACTACACGTAAAGTTCACGTCCGGTCATCGCCAGTATGTTCAGCAGCTACTGCTGCACCGCCGCTGGTTTCCTTCCTTTTTTGTTTTTTCTTTCCTTTTTTTTCTTCACTTTGTTCACATTAAAGTTGTGTTTTCAAAAGCTGTATTCTTACCGCCATCTAGCGGCCAAATTTAGAATTACAGGTGCGTAATACGGAGAAATGAGATTAAATGAGATACATGGATGAAGGTCCAGTTGATGTCCTTTTTAACTGCATTCAAGGCATTAAACCTTGGATAACAGAATACGTTTTTTACAACTGAACCAGGACTAAACTGGAGTACTGGTTATTGTCCCCGAGGGACAGGAAGAAAAACTACATTCCAAACTAAAAGCTTTGGCCCCTAATTCACATGAAAAGGTGAAAAATATTGGTGTTTTTTTTTTTTTTGTTTTGTTTTTTTTTTTTGTCTAAAATTAAACCAGATTAATCATGGAAAAAAGATTGGCTTTTATCCTCTACAAAAAGCATAGCCAAACGGCGTCTTTTTCTCTCAATCATAAACATGGAAAATTTTATTCATGGTTTCATTACCTACAGAATAGACTATTGTAATAATGGACTCCTATCTGGTCTTTCTAGGAAGGCAAGGCAAGGCAAGTTCATTTGTACAGCACCTTTCTTATACAAGACAATTCAAAGTGCTTTACAAAAAACATGAAAAGCATTACAATTGTGCAAAAAGTGTAAAAAAAAAAAAAAATGTAAAAAAGCATAGAAGACAACACAAATAGCTAAACCACAATAAAATCATAAAATATATTAAAATAATTAAAAGGAAAAAGTAATTATAGGTTGCTGTGGTGCATGAGAAAAGAAAGGTTTTTAACCTGGATTCAAAAGTTTCTACATTTGGTGAGTTTAATCCCCACTGGCAGTTTGTTCCACTTGTTTGCAGTGTAACAGCTAAATGCCTCTTCTCCATGTTTAGTCTGAAATCTAGTCTGGACTATTTGAACCGAGTCTTTGGATTGAAGAGCTCTGCTTGGTTTATATTCTCTGAACATATCACGGATGTATTCTGGTCCTAAACCATTCTTGGATTTGTAAACAATCAGCAGGGTTTTGAAATCTATCCTGTGATTGACTGGAAGCCAGCGTAAAGTTTTTAAAACTTTTGTGATGTGTTCAGACCTCTTAGTCTGAGTTAAAGCTCCTGCAGCAGCATTCTAGATGAGTTGCAGACATTTAATATTCTTTTTATGAAGTCCTTTTAAAAACTGTTACAGTAATCCTGTCTACTGGAGATGAATGCATGATGTGTTTCTCCTGGTCTTTCTGGAGACTAAACTTTTAATTTGTTGATGTTTCTGAGTTGGTAGAAAGCTGTCTTAGAGACAGCTTTGATGTGACTGCTGAAAGTCAGATCTGAGTCTGTCAACACTCCAAGGTTACAGACTTGATTGATAGTTTTGAGAGCTCGAGTCTCCAGATGTTTATCAGTACTCAATAGGAAGTCTTTTGCTCCCTTACAACTGCTGCTTAACTCAGCTGTACGGCTACTAACAAAGTCCAAAAAGAGAGCTCACATTACAGAGATTCCAAAGTCTCATGTGCATCATGTGCTTCGGGTTTTATTTTAAGATTCACTGGTTTTGAAAGGTCTTAATGGTCTTAGTCCTACTTATATATCTGATTTATATTTTAAAGCATGAGCCCCCCAGAGCAATCCTCTCTTCAGATAGAGGTCTTTTATTGATACCTTCAATCAGAACAAGAACTCAGGGAGCCAGCTTTTTATTAGTAGCCTACAACCCTCGTCTGTGGGAACAACTTACCTTAAGACCTGAGAGCAGTTGAGAGTTTGGAGATTTTTTAAAAGAAAACTGAAGACATATAGTTTTAGACGTTTTAGTCGTGCTGTTAATATCTCTCTGACTGCTGTGATAAAAGGTCTTCTATATCTTTTACTGCCCAAATGACATGACAAAAGAAAAAGTGGTGGCAAGGTTTATTATTCTTAAATTCTCTTTAAAGGGAATCTCAGGGAGACTGTGAGCAGAAACAGAAAGGCACCACAGTAAGATGCTAAATGAACCCGGTCACCTCATTAGTGAATGTGCTCACTCTTCTTCCATGGAAACTATAGCTGGAAAAATTCTCTCTTTTTTTCATTTTGTAGCTATTTGGGAAAGGAGCAAATTTAGTCAGAGAGCACATGTTTAACTACCACTATCTGACAGCACATTTTAAAGAAACCCTTATTTCTCTGTTTCTGTCACCTCATGAACTCAGGCCATCCTTAGAGGTGGAAGAAATTGGTTTTTCATCAGGTATTTAAAATTTAGAGGGAGCATTGGTGATATATGACCATCAGGCAAGACTGAACTCTTCAAAGAGTATTTGAAAACCTGTGCATTACATAATTTCAAGGTTTAAAGTTAGTTTTTTGGATGCTGGCTACGTGGTGAGAGAAGGAAGATGACAGAAGGAGGGAGAGGTGGTTACTGGTATTTGGTGAACACTACTTCCTTGTGTTTCCACACAAACTAGCTTCTCTTGTCCCGCGGCTCGATGAGCCAGAGACGCTTCACATTCTCTTGACAGGTTGCCAGACTTAAACCAGCAACACCAGGCTGTCTGTCTGTTAGGAACCAGAGCCGGTTGGACTCTGGGAATGACTCGGAGTAAAGCAAAGAGAACAGTAGTATCATAGATATTTACAGTATTTCAGGCTTGCTTCAAAACTTAGCTCACTGTATGTGATTCCTAAGGAAATAGCACCGGACCAGTCAATTCACTTGTCTGAATGTGTAATATCTCCTTATTTAATTTAGAAAGTTGTTTCTTTTTTGTCCTCAACTCATTTCTGTTACTTTTCTGTAGCGTTTTGCAACTGCAGTCTTACTGAGTCTGATCTATCAATATAGAGAATGTGAAGTTACATCACTACACATAGCATGCTACAGGATATCTGTCTATGTGTCTAAATATTGTGTCATGGTTAGATATGGATAATATATCATGAATGAAAAGGGTGATGGAAAAAGAAAAAGAAGAAATAAGAGAATCCTTACAAGGAATGATTGTATTACAGCTGAATTTACTAGTAACCAGAGGAAAGAGATTTAACAATAAAGAATCACCTATTTTGCAAACTAATGATTTTCAGCTATGTTTAGATGGATTAATGAGAGCAAAAACAATGCAGTATGGCTTATGTGAAAGTAAAGGTAAGAAATGGGTCCATCTTGCTACTATCTTGGACCCTATTTGCTTTCAGATCTGCCTTTATGCTTCATCTTATAAATGCAACAAGGTGTAGGAATCATTCTTCAGAGATTGTGCTCCCTGTTAACATGACAGCGTCACACAGCAGATTTGTTGACTGTGAAACTATGATGAGACTCTGTTCCACCACAACCCAGAGGTGCTCTACTGGATTGAGATCTGGTTACTGCAGCAGCCACTGAGGGCATTAAACTTATTATGTTCAAGAAACCAACTATAGATCATTTGAGTTTTATGGGATGGTGCATTATCCTGCTGGAAGTATTCATCAAATAAGGTACACAGTAATCATAAGGGATGGAAACAGTCAGCAACATTACTCAAGCAGTCTGTGGCATTCAAACTAGGTTTAGTTAGTACTAACAGGCCCAAAGTGTGTCAAAAATATTCCCTTCACTTTCACACCACCAGCAGTCTGAACTGTTTATGGATCCATGATTTTATGTTATTTACAACAAATTCTCAACCTACCACCTGAAAGTTGCAGCTGAAATGGAGATTGGTCAAACCTGACAACATTCTTCCATCTTCGGTCGTCAAATTTGGTCGAGTCTGTGTGCATTATAGTTTCTGTTTCTCTTGTTAGGTAACAGGAGTGGCACCCTGTGTGAGCTTCTGCTGCTGTTGTCCATCTGCTGCAAGGTTGGCTGTGTTGTGCAGAGATGGTATTCTGCACAGCTTGGTTGTAACTAGTGGTCATTTTGATTTACTGCTGCCCTTCTATCATCTTCTCCCAATCTCCTTTGACATCAGCAAAACGTATTGGTCCAGACAGTTGCTGCTCACTCATTTTTTTACTTTTCACATCCTTTCTCTGTAAACATTATAGTGATGGTTGTGCGCCTGTTAGCAACAACCATGTTGCTTAAATCCCTTGTTTTTCCTCATTCTGATGCTCACTTTGAACTTCAGCTAGTTGTCTTCACTATGTCTACAGTACATGTACATACATGTAGCGTTTATGACTGAAAGCCTTTTTTTGCCACCATGTGATTGCACTTACCTATTTGTTTTAATTGGCACACCAACTAAAGTGGCTGGTAGGTGTGATGTGGTAAGCAACATTTTCCATTTTATTCAAGTTTTTTTTAATCTTTCAGATCTTTTCCTCTGCTGCAAAGATGAACATACTTAAGTACAGTTGGTGTATTTTCTGACAAAACACATTACAAAAACACATTATTAAACTATATTTCATTATTAGACTTCATCTCTGCAGCTAAAATCAGTCTCTCTGTGAAAAAACCATGCATCCATCTTCTGTACTACTTTTTCTAACTCAAGGTCGCAGAGGACAAATAGCTTATCCCAGCTGTTACTCTGCTTGAGGCGGGGTACTCCTTGGACCGGCTGCCAGTCTATTGCAGGGATTAGCAACCCTGTAACACACAGAGAGAGAGAAAGAGAAGAGCAGAAAAACACAAATATAAAAAGCCACTCACATTCATTCCCAGGGACAATTTAGAGCAACTAATTAACCTAACACATATGTGTTTTTACTGTGAGAAGAAGCTGGAATAACCAGAGAAAACCCATCAAACTGTTTAATTTTTTTTCAAAAGGCAGACATTGCTAATCATACATATATTAGTGGTCTGTGTATTTGTATTATATTATGTGTAGTATTTAGAATAAGACTTATCCTTTATTATTCATGTTATATATGACATATGTTCGTATGATATCATTCACTGCTTAAATGCAACAATTTAATGTTCTAATATGAGTCATTTTTCATTTGTTAAATCTTTTGTATTCACTTATATTAGCTTCTGGTTTTTTTAATACCTCTCTGTTGGTATAGAAAAGTAAGTCCTGAGAGTGATGGCAACATCTGTTTGCATCCACGATTTCCTTTAAAATCATATACCCAAAGTACTTTACAGGGTATCAGAGAACATTAAAAAGAACTTTTCTCTTCTGCATCTGCAGTGAGTCTTATAACCACTCTCTCACACACACACACACACACACACTTTCATATTTTTAGTGACTTTGCTGTTATAAAGTGGCCATTCACTTCTTTGGAGAGGTTGTAAAAAATGTTGCAATCCTGCTCGATGGGCTGCAAGCGACTGTGTCAACACACACACACACACACACACACACACACACACACACACATATGCTACATGCACACTAACCCCTGCTGGTACATGTCAAGTCAGGACTGATTGAAAGAAGTCCTTATGACCAGCAGCAGTCTTTATTTTCTGTCAGGAAGTTTTGTAACCACAGTCCGAAGAGCATAAGATATTTACATTCTTGGTGATTATATTTGGTGATTTGAAGACTATCTGTAAACCTAAAAGCACTTCATTCAATCATTCATTCATTCATTTTCCGAACCGCTTATTCCAATTCAGGGTCGCGGGGAAGCAGGAGCCTATCCCAGCCGGCTTTGGGCGACAGGCAGGGTACACCCTGGACAGCTCGCCAGTCCATCGCAGGCACTTCATGGGTAAAAAAAAAAAAACTGTGTTGACAGAGTTAGTGACAATCTTCTGACAATTGACAGAAACACAGCAGGATTAATTTAAGAGAGGTTCAGAATGATGATCTCACACAAGAGAAAACTTCAGAGAGACAATTAAATAAATCCCTTAATGTCTTTCAAGATACATTCTCAGACTCTGCATTCATTCCTATCTGCATCCCTTTGTCATTTTCTAAGTGTGAATACTTAAACTTTGAACTCTGATGAAGGACAAACTCAGCAATTTTATGTCAGTATAATAATTTCTGTTTTGAACAAACATTAATCTTGCAGAGTTTAGTTTAAGTCTAAATTACTCATGTGATTTTTTTTTTTTTTTTTTTTTTATCCCCAGATCCTATGATACACACCCTCCCATAAACACAAACTTATAGATCTGATTTAAAAGCACTTGGGGACTCTTCATTAGTGTATGCATGCTGTGCTAAATGTGTATGTACTAACACAAAACAGAACTTTGCTATATTTGTCAGGCATTTCTCACATGTTAAATATTGCTGAGACAGTGGTAATAAATGAGTTGTTACCTGCTGTACGCTGGTTGTACTACTACATCAACTTGTTGGTCTGCGACCCTAAGCAGAATGCACACACGGGTCTTGAGTGTGTCTTGAGATAGAGTTTGTGATATCTTCTGACCATTAACATATATATTCAATCTTTACCTGGCAGTCTTGGAGCCTTTCTTTCTCTCTCAGGACTGATTTACAGTCTGTCATGTGCAACATCCTGTAAATCAAGTTTTAGTGTGGTAACTGGGGGGGTACTTTGATCTACATTCAGAAAGATATATATCTTAATATGTGATATTTGCTGTTGCAGATTAGGTGGTTGTGTGTAATTATAGTACTGTATATTTGTCTGGTATTTATACCCAGTTGGACACTGCCTCAGTCCATTACAGTGGTGTATTTATACTTATTGAGTCATAATGTCTAAATTTGCAAGTGACTCTGTTTCCAGAATTCCACATATAAGCATGCTTTTTTTCTGCAAGTCTGCAAACTTTTAATTTTTAAAACATGTATATATATGCATCTTAAGTATATGACACTGGTGACACAGATATGTTGTCTTATTCAGGATTTTAAGAGCTTCTTGGTTCAGTGACTAAAAGTGATTTGAAGTGTTGCCCTGCATGGAAAATGTGGAATTATCAATGGAATTAGTTGTTGTTTTTTGTTGTTGTTCTTTGTTTTGTTTTAACCAGTCATGGCTTTCTGACTGATCTAACAGTGAGCTTGTATTCACAAGTCACAACCCCCACCCTTTGCATGGAAAGTCTGCAGGAATTTGACAAATCAGACATTTAACCCAATTCACCCCAATCATAGGTGGCTGCTTCACCAGAAAGAAAGCTCTCCTGCGTGTTGAGATAATGACATAACTGTGGTTGTAATGGATGCAATCTTAATCTACCCAAAATTAATAATTAAATGGCTGGAAATGATTATGTATGGTCAGTTTTAAACATGTTTCAATTTTGTCTCATGTTTAGGTTTATATGGCAAGATAAGCTGAAACAGCCAAATTCCTCATGTGTGCAACCACAACAGGATTCCTGCCATCACATATGCTTATACACACACTGTGTATACAAGTGTACAAAAGCACATGTGTTTGTGTGAGTGAGTACATAGATATGTGAGCATGCGTTTGTATGAAAAGAGATAGTCAGTCAACTGAAAAAGATGCCTCAGCACTTTTTCTGAGTTTGAAATTTGTCACCCCCAAGAAAAGCCTCAGTTTGCTTTTTAGTTGATCCTGTTAGAAAACCTGTGTCAGCAATATTCCAGCTTGTTTCCAGCATGTGGCTTCTCATATTTGGATCATTTGGGTTGGAGAGAGGGAAAACAGATGCATCTCTGTTCTGACCTCCCTCGTTCAGTCTGAGAGGCCTTTCACATAGACTCTGTGCTGTGTAATGCGTCGTTGTTGCAGATCAAATCTACCCTCTCAGGAACTTGAAATGAACTCATCTCTGCAAGCATTGGAGTGGGTGTGACGGCACATGTATGTAAATCAAGGCTCATATAAAGAACAATCTTTAGTGAACATGTCTCCTCAGCTTAAATTAATGTCTTGAATAAATTTGCAGAATTCTGACTGTTTTTAGAACAAAAGGGACTTTCATGGTGGAACTCACATGGTAAATTGTAAACACTGGCGAGAAACAGGATATCACAGTCATTCAAATGAAAAATTGATGATTTTGCTAGTCACCTTAGCACTATATCTATAAACATCTCTTTACAACCAAGACTGTGAAAACACACGACCTTCCCTGTGAGAGACTCTGTGTGCAACGTAATAAATAGTCTGTTCAACATAAAAAGTCTATACATTCAACATTTTAACAACCTTGGTGTAATTTCAGACAGATGGTAACATAACACACTGAAGGGGTTTTCTTACTGCTGGGAACAAAACACAAAAGATGTTCAGTTCCACAGCTTCCACGAGAGCAAAAAGTCCTGTGTCTTTGGCTGACAAAACAAATATTATGTCATTTTCAGAACACCTCATTCGATAATGAGATCTGATGGAAATGCAGAAATGAGATTTTACTTTCACTTTTTAAGACTTTTGCACCGATATGCTGAGGGTCCCTTTTAAAGTTGCATGTACTGAAAATACTCGTGTTTCAGGGAACACACCTTCTGTTTGCCTCAATATCTTCCACTGCTGCAGCAGAGCTGAGATCCGTAAACCAGATGATTCCTGTAGATTCAATGACAGCTGTCAAACATATCTGAAACAGGAATGGCCTTCATACCTAAACCATCCTTTAATCCTTTCATCCTTTCATCCTTTCATCCTTTCATCCATCCATCCATCCATCCATCCACCTATTTGAGCATAGAAAGCTTTAGTTGGACTGAAAAATCATTTGATTTTGTAAAAATGATGTGGCAGTATCTATATCTTGAACCTCCAGCTTTAAATAGTCAGAAGCAAACTGGAAAAATTCTGTCTGCTTTTCAGTAAGATCCCAGACATATGATCTATGTCCATAGATCTGTGAGCATATCACTTGTTTTAAAGAAGAAAACAAGGACATCATCCTTGGTAGACAATGCATTGTCTCTGTGCTGTTTAGGTCTAAATAATAAGCTGCATACAGTTTAATAATTCCATTTGCTTCAAAGAATTGTAACACAATTGTTCCATGAAGCATGAACAAGTTAAAAAGAAACCATTTTTATGTTCAACAGTGACAGCCTTGTCCCTTAGAAAGACCGACTCATTATTTTACTTCAGGTTGTTAGGTCTGACATAATAACAGAAAGTCTGTGGGATTTCCTATCAAAACTAAATAGAACTCTCTGCAATAGAAGTATCTGTATCTTCAAAGTACTTAGAGTTATGTTGTAGTCTTTCTTTTACAATCTTATAAAAACAAAACAGATATTTGACAAAAATGGGACCCCAAGAACTGTTGCCTGACAAGACAAGCTGGTTTGCTGCCAAAATAAGATGTATGAAGTTTAAGTTGCTTTCAGTTGGCTGTAAAACTATGAAGAGTGTCAATTAGACAAAAAATAAATAAATAAATAAAACACACTTCAAGTCTCACTTTCCTTTTAAAAAGGGGACTGAAAAAAATCCTATTTAAGAATTTGAAATACAGACATTCCTCAAATACGTCCCTGGATTGACATGAATAATGATCAGTAAACCTTGTGTTTCTATTTAATCTGCTGAATAAACACTAACTTTCCAAGCAAACCCAAAATTAGAGCAAATCAGCTGTTAAATCATTCTTTGAAGCTGTGGACTGTCGGTGTGTGTCTGTGCGTTGGCACACACAGCCAGCAATTGCGTCTCTGTATAGAGTTAGGAAGGAGACACACCTTTCCTCAACCTCAGGCCAAGTTTGTTTAACATTAAAGTGAATTCACACAGACACCAGAGTCAGACACATGCATGCTGAACTGGGCTTCCACATGCTTGCAAATAAAGTTTCAAACAAATACAGCTGGTGACTTATTCACAATTTTTAAAAACTTTGCAAATTGGCAAAGGTATATGCTGTTATCCAGTAACACTAGTGAGTTGGATCAAATTTATCTAATATGAATGAATGTTTATTATGTTTAGAATGCAAGACGTTTCAGGATGTGGGAACGTGCATTTTTTTCTGCAAATTTATTTTCAGAGAATGCTGTGAAGGACACTTACAAACAGCCAGAATAGGAATATTTTACATAACTAATAGCACATCAAGCTTGTATTAAAGTTCGCACATGTTTTTTTTTTTAAGACTCAGGAAAATTAAAACATTAAACATCCAAGAATGCAGACATAGCTTTAGGAACTGCTTTACCTCCAGGAGCTAATAAGATGCGAATACAAATGTGTTTGCATTTTATCAGCTGCATTATTATGTGCATGACGAAATGGGCAACATGATCTTCACACAATATCAAAGTTCTTTCATCTAGAGGCTTTTCCATTAACTCTTTAAGGGACTGCTACAGAAGGTATTGCTGCCCATGCCCATCATATAATAAGACAATTATAATTAAAAGCCATGTCCCACGTCTACACCACAGATACTCATCACCTATCATCTTTGATATGCTTTAGCACTGAAGAGGCTAACAGCTAGCTTATTTAAACAGAGCACAGACAAATGCTCATAAGACAAATGCTTAGAACATTCACAGAAAAAAAATTGTAGCTAATGTAGCATATTTTAATTGGCATGCTAACAACTAAATTGGGGGTTGTCGGCTTTGATTCAATGTTTTAAATATATTTGGACAAGGCGATATGTACTCTAATGGGTTGCAAATGTTGCATACTCAATAGTCTTATTTTATGGCCTGTATGTATTTTCTTCTGTTTTATTTATTTGGTTCAGATGTCTACATCAGGATGTCTTTTTTTATTAAACTTGCTGTAAAAACTTTGCATTGCTTTCTACTGTGCCATCAGCACTAACCAATAGCAATTGCTGAATATTTTTAATCAGTGTAGTCTATTATGTCATCATCTCTTTACCCTGAAACACAAAACAAATTTATAAAGCCAAGTGATATACGCACATACATACAAAATCACTGTATTAGTAACAACCGTAACAACTCAAAAGAGCTGCTGGTAAATATTAATTTCCCCCATGAGGAAATAGATTAAAGTATTTCTATCTATCTATCTATCTATCTATCTATCTATCTATCTATCTATCTATCTATCTATCTATCTATCTATCTATCTATCTATCTATCTATCTATCTATCTATCTATCTATCTATCTATCATCCAGAATTTCTGAATTGGTGCAACACTTATAAGTCATTTTTAGAATTCTATTCTATTCTATTCTATTCTATTCTATTCTATTCAACACATTTTCAAACTAGCAAATTGTATGTGTGTATTCAAAATCAATGTCTAAAAACTGCACACACATTCATAGATTTAATTTTTCATCAACTGTTCTCTCAGGTTTATCTGCTTTGGCAAAAGTCATAGCTTAAGACATCATAAGAGACCACACACACACACACACACACACACACACACACACACACACACACACGCACACACAGACAGACACAGACACACAAAATTATCCCTGGTGTATTTATCCTATTGAACTGAAATCAATGAGGATCTGAGCCATTTCCATCACTCTCACAGACAGGGAATGCTACACAGGCAGGAAAAGTGTAAAGACTTTAACTCTAACTGTTCCTCTGCTTGCTCCTCCTCCCTCTCTTTAAGACTTTGTCTGATTCCCTGTTTCAGCTTAGACTGTTTGCATGACCTCACCAACTCACATCTTCCCAACCCCCCAACTCCCACCACCCACACCCCTGTCCCTCCCTCACTTTCCAACATCTAAATGTGTGCTGGTGTTTGAATAGAGCTTCTTTCTCTACTCCTACTCAGGCAGGAGCAAGAGGCCCCTGGAGTCGCTGACACCGGGAGTGCTGCAGCATCTACGGTACGTTTCCAACTCACCACTGGACACTCTGACAAGGAATATTGTGAGAAGGTTGGAGGATACTTTTGCACTTCTTCATCCTTTGTTTCAGACACAGGTAGTGATTTAAGTTTTCACATGCCAAGTTGAGGGAAACTTTTGGAAGTTTGCCAGAATTCATGCTCACCATTAAGTTAAATATTATAGAGAACTCAGTAGTTATTCCGATCAGTTTTGTGATCTTTATGGAGTTTGCGGGTTTTACTTATTTATTTATTTTGCTGTGTGGTTAACACTCATTACCGGCATGGTAACCAGGAAAATGTTCATCTAATTTAGAAAGACTTCATCATTTTGTTGGAAGAAAAGTAACCTTTTACTCTAAGAAACTAAACTGCCATCATCATAACATAATTTGTTTCTTAATCAGTTGTTTCTTATAGCAAATAATTGCATTTAATTTATGGCTTGTGGTTCCCTAAAGCAGTTTAGCTTCTTTGCTAGAACCGGCAACATTGCACAAGTCTAAAATTATCTGATTGAATGACAATTTATACTGTTTTAAAACTAATTTTAGAGTGGTGAAAAGTAATTTATCTTAAAATTCACTGACAAAGGTAAGTGGAAAACTTGAAAAATCCTTCAGTGGACAATGGCAGAGATTCCCTTTTTTCCTTCTGATAACATTTTCCAATAATCTCACTTCTGTATTACATGTCAGTGATTGTAATACTTTATTTTCACATACTGAAGCTTATTGTATATCAGAAACTCACCCTCATAATTGTTTAGTCAGGGTGTTATCACTAGAGAGCTGAGTCTTTGACGTCTTAATGAATGACAAAAATATTTTTCTTCTTTTCTTTGGCATTAATATATTGTGTGCAGCTGCAGATTAGAAACTATTCCTTACAATTTTTGGTTAATGGTGTCTGATCACACTGAAAACAGTTCGACTTATGGAGCATTTCAAGAAACTGGCAAAGAGTTACATCCTGTTACCATGGTTACATCAGGCTGCACCAGCACACGTTGTGAATTGTAATTCTCAGATGCTGAAATAAACAGTTGTTTATTCAGTAACAGCAAATATCTTTACACTTTAAGTAAGTCAAAACAAGCTCATACTTTTGCTACTTTAGCTATTTTTACCTTATCTGTGTGTGTGTGTGTGTGTGTGTGTGTGTGTGTGTGTGTGCGCGTGTGTGTGTGTGTGTGTGTGTGTGTGTGTGTGTGTGTGTGTGTGTGTGTGTGTGTGTGAGGACAAGTTCATGTGTCTGACACATTATCAAACATGTCTTTGATCTTGGATTGCAGGGTACGTTGATATGTGTTAATACACTGATAATCACCTGTATGACTTTTTACTCTCCACCGCTTTTACTGTACAACAGTCTGTGTGTGTTTGCAAACACAGACCTTACAGTATATGTCAGTAGTACTGTATGTACACACACTCCCATGCGTCTTCCTTACTCGAGGCATCCAACGTGCATTCCCTCACATCCCCTTGGTGATCTATGACTGTTGGTCTGTGTTTCTTTGTGTGTATACATATCAATGTTAGCTCTGTTCTCCTGTGGAGGGTTTGAGGAAAGTGGGTGGAGGGGATGTGGTGCTGATGTGTGTGTGTGTGTGTGTGTGTGTGTGTGTGTGTGTGTGTGTGTGTGTGTGTGTGTGTGTGTGTGTGTGTTTGGGTCGAAGTGTGTTCATCTTTGGATGCCCGTTCATGTTTACCTTGGCAGGATCTCACCTCCCAAAGCTCCGCCCCTTGTTCACTACTGAAACAGACTGAGGCCTTATTGGCCTTCACCTCAGCTGGGAGCAGGACATACCACAGCAGCAGACCTGGGGAGCACAAGCCTCCCCGCAGCCTGAATAGGCACGTTGTGGACAGGTGGCTGATTGGCTCGAGCTGGTCTAGAGAAATTTTCTCAGAAATGCTAGAGCACATCCCTTATTCATTTAAGGGAGCTGAAGAGCTGTTGAATTACTGAGTAATATGAACCAAAGAGACAAGGACTGGGTTGGTTTGGTTAAAAAAGCTGGTTAAGGCCTTTGTTGTGTTGATGCATCATAAATTTTATTCTTGGCTGAATCCAGACTGTCAAATATAAATCTTATTTGATGAAAATTACAGAGCTTTTATCTACATAGTGCTAATGACTCACTTTTAATTTAATATATTGCCCTGTTAACAAGGTTTCATGGAGCAAGACTCACCAACACAAGTAGCTATGGCTATAGGGCAGGGGTGTCATCAAGGGCTACAACCTGCAGGTTTTCCATTTCTCCCTTTTCCAACACACTTGACTCAAACTAATCACTCACTGTGCAGAACTTTATTGACTGTTGGGTTCATTAAATGGAAGCCAGGTTTGTTGAACTTTGAAAACGTGCAGGACCAACTTTGGGCATCCCTCCTGTCGGGTTAATTCAGGCTGAAGTGTATCATTGCCAATTGCTTGTCAAATAGATTGATGACTAACATTTTTTGTGTCACATTTTGAACCAACTTTACCCTGTTCAGTGTGGAGTTTCCGTGTTCTCTCCATGAATACGTGGGTTCTTTATGGTACTCTGGCTTCCTCCCACTTGCATAGTAACATACCAACAGTACCCCATTTGTCATCACAGTACCCTGGTTCCTCATTTCCTCATGTGTGATGCAGACCTTGTTTGACCAGGTGACGTCTGAGCCGGTATGTCAGCTTGAGGTAGTTGGGCAGTAGCACTAAGGGTCTTGCCAAAGGCTTTTGCGTTGGAGTTTTGTGAATACCTAACACCTAATATTCAATTTTGAACTCGGTTCACCCACACCTGAGACACATGCTCTACCCAGCAGCTATAAATACCTATAGTGATTGGAGCACTGGAGCGCCGTGTCCGCCACACTGGAGAAGTGGCTCCAACAGATACATGGAGAAATATCAGACAGTTCAGTCCAGTCCTAGGAACAGCTAAGATACTGCATAGGACCCTCAAGCTCCCAGGAGTCTGGTAGAGAACCCGAGCTTTAGAGATGAAAAGCCACTCGCCCTACCCTGGGGAGATGGTAGGGGGGTGGGGGAGTTTTCTATATTTTATATATATTTTATACATATGTATATATATATATATATATATATATATATATATATATATATATATATATATATATATATATATATATATATTTATATATATATATATATATATATATATATATATATATATATATATATATATATATATATATATATATTTATATATATATATATATATATATATATATATTTATATATATAAATATATATATATATATATATATATATATATATATATATATATATATATATATATATATATATATATATATATATATATATATATACATATATATATATATATATATATATATATATATATATATATATATATATATATATATATATATATATATACATATATATATATATATAACACTAGGGTGTTCATACAGTATCTCTCTCAATATATAACATAGTTTTAGTTTCCTATTAGCTTATTTTCCAACCTTTTGGGAGTCACATTAAAAAAAAAAAATCAGGATTAGTGGTTGTTAATGTTTTTTTCTGTGGCTGTTCGGAACGAACTGGGAATGCTCCACAGCCTGTCATGATCCTTGTAAGCGCAGCACAATGATGGTTCAGTTGAGACTTGCAACAGCTATGTACATTTAAGTGAGTTGAACGTCAGAGCAGTGGAAAGTTGAGAGAAAAAAAGCAATGTGGTAACAGGGCTTTGACAGAAGCCCAGTTGACTGTGATTCTGAATGTGATACTGTGTGCTGAGATCTGGAAAGGATGTCTGATTTTTGCAATAGCAAATAAAAAATAAAATAAAATAAATGTAATAGTTTTCTTATTTTTGAAAATTTGTACAAGTTACCTATAAAATTTAGCCTTTCTATGATAGCTAAGTGAACTAGATCCTATCATTTAAGCATGTTTAATTGCATTCAGTCACAATGTTCAACTGGACGGTCCACTAGCATCTTCCTACGATGTCCTCTACTGTTTGATTTCATGCTTGTGTTGTTCTCACTCATATGTAAGTCGCTTTGGATAAAAGTGTCTGCTAAATGACTGTAGAATAGAATGTTATCGTCATGCTAGTTTAGCATGCAAAGATCAGCTAATTAAAAGAAAGAGAGCAGGTTACAGGTGAAGTTTATGGGAAATAGTAAGTTTAGTATTTGTTTGGCAATGTACAGTAATGAAAAAGCTGACCTGAAGACTATTGAAAAAAAAATCCATACTGTGGGATCTCTTGTTTCTGTAAATAATCCTGAACGGAACATTGAACATTCAAACGCTTCATGTATGGTATAGCTGATTGCCAAATAAAATTAATTTCATGAAATAAACAATTATCTCCACAAAATAATCAGGGGGACAACCACAGCTTCAAATATTGGAGTTGAATGCCGCCTCTCGCCCTGGATCTATTTTAACACTGAACATATATTTCCTGTCTCCAGTCACACAGACCTGCTTTGATGTCTTCGCAGGTATTTCCAAATGTTTCTGGATGGCTTTGATATCCTACAAATGAAGCTGATGCAAAAGTAAAATGTATGGTTTATTCCGAATATTAGTGGCACTTTGAACGAAAGCTGGAAAACTGAAACACACGGTCCATTCACACAAATGGCAACTTCTGATAAGAATAGTTAAAAACTTTGTACAGATTATTTTTAATTGTGGTAATCTAATGAGACTTGTTATACGAAGATGGTTCAAGTAATATTATTCATGTCCTTCTTTCTCTTCATTAATTCCAGTCTTCTGTATTTGTCAGGTAACCATGGCAACCTTGCTTCTGTTGTGTGTGTTCTTGCCCATCATCTCAGCAACAATATCATTTGAAGAGCACAATGGTAAGTGACTACTTATAATTCATTAACGAGGTCTCATGGCAACTTTCTTGTTTTGGGAGATCTGTCAACGATAAAATGGCCTGTTGAGTTGCCTGCTGAACTGGTGTGTGCATTTAACTTGTTGCTGGAAAAACCTAAACATCTTGTAAATTACTTGTAAATACACTGTCATAGACACACACACACACACACACACACACACACACACACACACACACACACACACGTATTTATATATATATATAATTTGTATAATTAGATTATTCTTTATTATTAGGAATACAGGGGATTTAGTATTCTATGTTTCACAGTGACAGCTGTTATGAGCTGGACTTCAATGCATCTAAATGCTTTAAGACTGAGCAGTTTAAGACAAAGTTAGTGAAAAGTTAAAAGAGAACCTGAAGTGGTTTTCAAGTTGCAAATATCACGATAAAGAAAAAGATCAGCACACGGGACATTAAACTTCTAGCAGAGACTTTTTTCCATGTTATCCTGAATGAAAACTATTTGGCATAAGAAGGATGCTTAACATTCTTAATTCTTCACATAAATGACTGTAGAATAGAATAAAACATGCTTTATACAATAAAGCAAGGAAGCAGCAGAGTGTATAGCCAGAACCTTCCTCAAACAGCAACAAGCCAGAAAGATGGCAACCATCTATGGAGAGAAAACTGATTTTAATCATTATGTGTAATATGTGATTTGCAAACTGGTTAAACTAATTTATGTAAAACTTTGGGCACTTGTATGTGTAAAACATAATTTGTAAACTATATAAACCACCCCTTCAGGTGCTTCCAAAGACGTGTTGAAATGCACGCACAAATATCTAGAAATAATGTGCACAACAAAGTTTTGCACGTACACAAAATAAAAATTTGCACAAATAGATGATTCTTGCACATGTATCTAATGATTCATCTGCACAGGATCCTTTTTCATTTTCTTAACCGTTCAGTCCAGTTAGGGGTTGCGCGGAAGATGGAGCCTATCTCAGTAATCACTGGATGAAAGGCAGGGTACACCCTGGACAGGTCGCCATTTCATCACAGGGCCAACACAGAAAGACAAACAATCATGCACACTCACACTCACTCCTGTGGACAGATTAGAGTAACCAATTGACCTAACATGCATGTCTTTGGACGGTGGGATGAAGCCGGAGCACCAAGAGAAAACCCACGCACACATGGGGAGAACATGCAAACTCCACAGAGAAAAGCCACTGTTCAAGCCGCCACCAGTGACCTTCTTGCTGTGAGGCCACAGTGCTAGGTCACCGCCCTTGCAGCCCTTGTTGCTGTTTGTGCTTTTTTTTTTTTTTTTTTTTTTTTAAATTTTTGCACGTATAAAACTTTTTTGTGGGTGTTATTCTTAAATATTTGTGCATGCATTTCAACATACATTTGTAAGCACCTGAAGTTACACACAAAATGGTTTATACGATTTGCTTGCAACTGCAATTGGACAGATTGCACATCATGTATAACATAAACACATACACAGTCATACTGAGTCAATTTTGAGTCGATTAAAGTGTGATTAACGTAACATCTGTGTTACCTGGGTTGATTTACCCAGACATTTAAGATCCAAATAAATGGTGCTACGAAGCTGGTTTTCAGCTCAGTAATTCAACCAGAGGTTTTCACATCTTGATCAGTGTAAAATAATAACATAAAAAAGAGGAGTGTTTGCAGCATCTGACCTATTGCAGTCATGAAGAAACCCTGAGGAGCAGGTACTTTACTATGGAGACACAAGCAAACATTCTTTTATCTGCATTTGTCTTTCTGTCTGTTTGCTAGCCACCTGACACAAAAATTACCGTACAGATTGTTTGTGGGGTTTTTTTCTTTCTTTTTTTTTTTTCTTAAAAATTGGTCCTGATCTAAATTGGGATTCCATTAAATATTGGGAGTTATCTGGGAGGAATCTTAAAAAAGATCCTTGTGGGTGGAAATTAGCTATTTGGTGGTGGTCTGTGCTTTCATATTTATTAACCACAGATGCAACCCTAGTAAAGCTATTTGGACTTGTCAACAAGTCAAGAAAAAGTACAATAATATATTTCAAAACTGTCAGTGACAAGGCTTTATTTCTTCATCAGAAGTATGCATCTGTTACTCAAAACCTCTTTCTCTCATAAGCACGCTTCTCACCATGCAACAACTTCATCAAAATGGGCGGGCCCTACGTTTTTCAAAATGGTGACACAAATAAAGGAAAATGGCTACTTACCCCAAAACATGAACTCTGCCAGCATCATTGTACTGTTAAAACCAGGCAAGGAAACCAAACTTCCATCTAGCTACAGACCCATGTCACTGATAAATGCAGACCTTAAAATAATCTGCAAAGCTTTAGCTGCAAGGTTAGAGAAAGTAACTCCACTCATTATACACCCTGATCAAACAGGCTTTATAAAAGGCAGATATTCATCTGTTAACATGCGCAGGCTAATCAGTATAATAGATTACTCTACTATCAATAACCTGGAAACAACTATAGTTTCTCTGGATGCAGAAAAGGCCTTCGATAGAGTAAATTGGAAATTCTTATTAGCTACTTTAAATAGATTTGGCTTTGGACCTTCCTTTCTTGACTGGATCAAAATCTTATACAGCTCCCCTAATGCGAGAGTCAGGATGAACGATCAAACCTCTCCAAGTTTTAATCTTCAAAGGGGCACCAGACAAGATTGTCCACTCTCTCCCTCACTTTTTGCTGTATTTATTGAACCACTAGCTGCTGCAATTCGACAGAATCAAATTATAAAGAGCATCCAGTCCAAAAATATAATTCATAAAATAAGCCTTAATGCCGATGATATTTTACTATTCCTCCAAAACTCACAAACATCATTATCTGAAACAATCTCACTAATAATAAATTCTCATCACTATCTGACTACTCTATTAATTGGTCTAAGAGCACAGTCCTACCAATTAACTGCAGGTTTCAAAATCCATCCAACACTAACTTACAATCAGGTGACATTAGATAAATATTCCCCCCAGGCTCTCAGAACTGGTAAAATGTAATTACACTAACCTTCTTAAAACAATAGATGATCTCACTCGCTGGAAGTCACTCCCCATTTCACTTAAGGGGAGAGTTGCTATGATAAAAATGATGGTTCTACCCAAAATCCACTACCTGTTCTCCATGATTCCTATGAAACCTCCCTCCACCTGGTTCAAATCACTAGAATAACACACTTCCCAATTTCTCTGGAAGAATAAACCACCCTGGATTAGTTTAAAAACGTTAAAAAAACTTAAAGATCGGGGAGGCTTAGACTTGCCTAACTTTCAACATTATTTCTTAGCAAATAGGCTGCAATATATCTTAAAATGGCTTAAACCGAGTCCATTAGATGAACCATGGATAGACTTAGAACAAACATTCTGTGACAATGTGGAAATCTCTAATCTTCCATTCTTCAGCTTCAGTGTAAAAAAGTTAAAGTGCTTCAAAAGCGTCAACATTAGCACCTCTCTGACAGCTTGGTGGGAATTTCTTAAAAAAAACAATTCATCAATAATCCCATGTAAACTCACCCCTATCTGGAACAACCCTGACATTCTTCTAAACAAAGATATGATCAACTTTAAACAATGGATTTATAAAGGAATTAATTATTTAGAGCATATTATCCATAACAGAAGAATTTTAGCTTTTGACACACTATCATCACAATATGGAATTAATAGTAGCAGATTTCTAGAATATCAGCAACTCAAATCCATTATACTTACGAAATTCCCCCTTCATCAAATAGACTTGGAAATTCCTCACACAGTAGCAGAGTTTATGGAACTTCGTAGCCTAAAGTTACTTTCAAAAATATACAGGTCGATTTAAAAAATAGATGATTCAAATTCCTTGCCAACTTCAAAATGGGAGGCAGACCTATCTATCAGTCTCAGTCAACCTTCTTGGCTGCAAATATGTCTAAATGCTTTTAATATGACAGACATTTCAAATCTACAACTCATCCAATACAAAATTCTTAGTAGAACACATTACACAGGACAAAGAATGTTCAAGATGGGTCTAAATCACTCAGAGATCTGCACACAGTGCACATGTAATGCAGTAGATAATTATTTACATGCTCTATGGCTCTGTGCACCTGTTCAAAATTTATGGAATAAGGTTTGTGGGGAACTA
The DNA here is from genome assembly GCF_933228915.1 of Telmatherina bonti. Taxonomy (NCBI): domain Eukaryota; kingdom Metazoa; phylum Chordata; class Actinopteri; order Atheriniformes; family Telmatherinidae; genus Telmatherina; species Telmatherina bonti. Next base: position 21,153,971 of record NC_136620.1, on the reverse strand, counting down.
TCAACATAGGCTCAGATGCAGCATTCCTGCATGCCCCAAGCTTTGCTTGCTGGGAGACCTTAGTGACATCAACATGGACCCCAACAACACAGACATTATCCTTGTGGCCCTATGTATAGCAAAAAAAAAAACTATCCTATTAAACTGGAAGTCCAAAATAAGTCTAAGTATTAATCAATACAAAAATCTCCTGTTGGAACACATAAGTCTCGAGATCACATCTGCTTCCATCAAAAAGGGATCGGCCAATGCTCGCTCTCCCTGGACCCTGCTAATTAATCACATCACTTAGTGGGAAGGGGGGCTGAGTCCTTGGCAGCCCTGGGGGGTGGATTGGGGGGCTTGAGGTCCTCGGGGCGGGGCGGGGCGGCTCTCGGGCCGGGGGTCTGGGCGGGTCATTGCTTTGAGCGCTGCTCGCCTGGCCAGCTTGGAGCTCTGGTGGCCCGGAGGCTGGGGTCGCTTGGGGACGGGCCGGGGGGCGGCTGGGAGTTCAGGGCGGTCGGGGGTTGGCCTGGGCTGGGTAGCCGAGCTGCTGTTGTGCGGGCTGCGTGGGGGGCCAGGGCCCCCGGGTTTCGGGGCTGCCTCCCTCCGGGATGGGGAGGCCTGGCCTGGGCCTGGGGGGCCTTGGTCACCTGGAGCATACCCTCGGGGTTGTGCTGCTATGGTACCTGGTGGGTTTCCTGGGGATTATGATGTGTCCGTAGAGGGATGGGGTTTGGTGCGGGTTGGTAGAGGGAGTGGGTGGGGGGGAGGGATGGCAGCAGAGGAGGGGGTGGACAGGTGGGGGCGTGGGAGGGAGAGGGATGGTTGGGAATGGGTGGGGTAGGAATAGGGTCCATGGCGGAGGGGATCCTCCCTCTGGCTCTGCCTCCTCCCGTCGGCCACAGTCTTGGCGTTGCTGGTGGCACCGGGCCCCGGCCCTGGATAGATGTCTGGGTGGGAACCGGGGACTCTCCGTCCGCTAGAGTGCTGGTGCTGGGCCGCCGGGGATGGGGGGACGACCGGGGTGCTGCCTCTTGCAACGCCTGGCAGGCTGGGACTTGCCCTTCTGCCCTGGGGCTGTCCCGGTGAGGTGGGGGCACCTACTGTGGCCAGCTGAGGAGTTGGTCGCCCAGGGGAGGAGTCCTTCTCCCCTGGTTGTGCCCCTCCCCATGCCCCCCTCCTCTTCCGCCACTCGACATCATACATACAGCATATAGGGCACGGTGGGGTGGGTGAAGTCGGTGGTCCCGGGAACCCTAAGGGGCATTTTCCGATGGACCCCTGCGGCCACTTGCCCCACTAAATTTTAATTGCAACATAGACACCAATATACATTTAGGGTTTTGAGGGGACAGGCACCTTGGCCATGGGGGGTGGACAGGAGCTACAGTGGTGGCCCTCGCCCAATCCCCTCCCATTGGGGTCTTTCTCACCCCGGTCCTTCTATGCCCCCTCTTCGTGGGGAGCACTCGGGGTGCGGAGGGCGGGCCTGGTGCTGGCCTGGGGGTTGGGGACGGGGTGCTGCCGGGGACCCTCTGTCCTGGGCGATGCCTGGGCCGCATTGTTGGGGACGGTAGGGCTTGGGAGGGAGAGGAATGGGAAGGGTGCCCGTGAGGAAGGGAGGGGGGATAGGAAGCAGCGGGAGGGTTGTGGGGAGGGGTAGTTGGGGGGATGGTCTACGGACCTGTCCTTGTCCTTGGGGATCCTGCCCCTGGTATCGTGGTGGCGCCTGCGATGGTTTTGCTCTGGGCGGGCAGGGCCTGCTGGGTCTTGGCCGGGGCTCTGCCGGGGGGTACGGGTGGTCCTGGGGCCTGTGGGCTGCCGGCTTTCTGTGCAGCCTGCGCACGAGGCAGAGGCACCGCTACCCGGTACCCGGTGCCTCTGCCTCGTCGCACCGAGTGGCGCCTGCCTGGAGACTTCCACTGCTCTGGTTTCGGGGGACGACGGCTCTCTCTGCTTTGCCTGCCTGGGCTCTGTGCGTGGTGGGCTTGCTGGGGGCCTTGGGTTCCTCCCCTACGCCTCGGGTCGTGGTCGTGCTCCCCTACAAGCACTCAGCTAATCTTTGATTGCATGATCACAGGTTGAACACTCACACGAGCACGCCCACAAAGCTCTCCTCTTCCCATCTGCTTCCTACTAAATGTTGCTGATGACTCTCTGTAGGTATGTTTAATAACGGTTGGTATTGTAATTGTTATTTTATTAATTCATTTACTTTTTTTACTTTTATTTTTCTTTTTTTTCTGTTTTTGAATATTGTCACTATCCTACTTATGTCTTGTTGTATTTTTTCAGTACTTTGTATTGTTTTGCAAATACTGTAACTTTAGCAGCTTAGACACGCCTTTCTTTTCTGTCTCTCTTTTTCTCCTTTCATTTCCTCTTTTTTGTCCAGCTCGGCCATATCAAGACTGACGATGATTGCAAAATGATAAAAGGAAAAAAATAAATAAACAAATAAATAAAATAAAATAATTATCATAATAATAAAAATATTCAAATTATCAAGGGCAGAGATGCTGGACAGGACAGGTTGTAAATATAAAAAATAAAAAAAATGGGCGGGCCATTTTCCAAAGGAACTGATCTGGAGGTGACGCTTTTATCCTTGCTGATCTCTTATCCAGATTATAACCTGCTCAAGAGAAGATTATCTGGTTAGCATAGGTTGCCATGGTGACTGACTCCCGAGTGTAGTACAGCTTTGTCGTACAGAAAACCTGGGGTAAATCCTGAAGTTACCTGGATAAGAGAAAATGCTCATTTGTCATACAGGAATCTGACCACCTACAAATGTTGATCTTTCTTTACCCCAGACATGGATGGAACGTTACGTGTTAGCATCCCTTGGGAGAATCCTCCCCATCCTCTGCTGGGCAGCAAGGTAGTTGTGCCATGTTACTTCCAGGACAACACTGTTAACAACCCCGGAGCCCCCACCATCCCTCCACTCTCCCACCGCATCAAATGGTCTTTCATCACCAAGGGAAAAATTGCCACAATCTTGGTGGCATCAAAGGGGACCGTCCATGTGGAAACAGAGTATCTGGACCGAGTCACGCTGATTAACTACCCACTAGTTCCTACAGATGCTACTATGGAACTGACAGAGTTGAGGTCCAAAGATTCTGGTACCTACCGCTGTGAGGTGATGCATGGCATCGAGGATAACTATGACTCTGTGGACATACAGGTTCGAGGTGAGCTACACATAGAAGTATTTATCACTACATTTCAAAGTGCCACAAGTGAAAAAAAAAAAGTTAGCATGATTGCTTCCAGAAGCACTTTCTCAGAAACCTCAGTCGTGCCTGATTGTTGATTGGGACACACACAGAAAAAAAAGCTGTCAAACAGTTACCGGGGGGAGTTTAGGGGAGTCAAGTCTCACTATGTGTGTCTCACAGGCATTGTGTTCCACTACCGTGCCATCTCCACTCGCTACACCCTGACATTTGAGAAAGCCAAGGCTGCCTGTATCCAGAACAGTGCCACCATTGCCACCCCAGCTCAGCTCCAGGCTGCTTACGATGACGGATACCACCAGTGTGATGCTGGTTGGCTGTCTGATCAGACTGTCAGGTACATCAAAATTCACAAATATGCGCATCACATTTCTAAACTGTTCACTCAAGTTTCAGATAATATAAACCATCTATCTCAAAATGAAAACCCAGAGGTATTCTTAGACTTCCTAAAGTTTTATCATTAGTCCATGGTTGCCAGGTAACCACAGGAAAATATTACAATATATTCCAGGAAATAACTTTGTGTCCTATCCAGATACCCCATCCATGAGCCACGGGACCGTTGCTATGGAGACAAAGAAACCTTCCCAGGAGTAAGAACTTATGGCATTAGAGACATTAACGAGACCTATGACGTCTACTGCTTTGCTGAGAAATTGCAAGGTATGCTTATCTAATAAAGAAAACAAGCCTGAAACCTTCATAGCATGGGCACAGGTGCATACTTTCATATCAGTGTGTGTTTTCTTTCTCTCTCCAATCCTCTCCACTCCCAGGCAGAGTCTTTTACTCCATGTCTGTAGAGAAGTTTACCTTCTATGAAGCACAAGATCAGTGTACCAAACTAGGTGCCAGGCTGGCCACCACCGGAGAGCTTTACCTTGCTTGGAAGAATGGTATGGATGTGTGTAACGCTGGTTGGCTGGCTGACAGAAGTGTACGCTACCCAATCAACATTGCCAGGCCTCAGTGTGGAGGGGGACTTCTGGGAGTGAGAACCGTCTATTTGTTCCCAAACCAGACAGGATACCCCTACCCAGACTCTCGATATGATGCAATCTGCTTTCAAGGTTAGATTTAACTATATAACCATTGAAGTTGTTGAGGGTGTCTTTTTTGATGAATTACCATGTGCGTTTAGTAATGTTTTCCATTAAAGATTTCTGAAATGTCTGATTTTTTTTTAAACTAAAGTGTAGTGCAGATCCCAACATCTTGCTGTAAAGTAAAATCATATTGCAAAAATGTGTCAGTCTTACAATCTTTTTTTCTTATCAGATGAAGATGAAGGTGCTGTGCCTGGGAGGACCACACCGTTCCCAGACATCATTGGTATCACAGCTGTCCCTGAGCTCTACTCTGGTCTAACTACTCCATCTCAGGAAGTCATAATCGGAGAGGTACAAATTCTGCCCCAACTGCCTGTTCCACCCAGCATGACAGACTCTGATACCAAAGAAACTCTTGCGAAAGGTGATCCTGGACTGGGCCTGACAGATGAAGATGTAGCCATGGCTCCCACAGGTACGTTTGAAAGGGAATTGATTCCTGACTAAATCCTCTTAATATTGTTTTTTAACTTTATTATACAATCAAAAAGAACCCACATAAAATAATGACAACTGTTGGAAAATCTTTTTACTGTTTGAAATTACATTTACTCCTCTATTTCACACTTTCTAGGTGTGGTGTTCCACTATCGTCCCATCACTGGTCGGTATACTTTGACCTTTTTGGAGGCCGCATTGGCTTGTCAGAGTATAGGGGCAGTCATTGCTAGCCCTCAGCAGCTTCAGGCAGCCTTTGAGAAAGGCCTGCACCAATGTGATGCTGGCTGGCTGCGTGACCAAACTGTCCGGTAAGGTGTACTACTAATATACCATCCTATAATATAGTTCATTAAAGCGATATCTCTTAGATAAGATTTAAATCGATTTTCATATTTTAGATACACAATCCCAATTGCATCTATGAAAACAAACTTATCAAACAATGTCAAACACTGTGGTTCATTGTCAGATGCTATGATTGTTTGTACAAACAGCTCAAATATTTAAAGTCACTAAAAAGATAAACTAATCCATAATGATAAATTGTACTTGCACTCTCTCTGTTTTTAGGTATCCAATTGTGTCACCAAGACAAAACTGTGCGGGCAACTTGCCGTATCTCCCAGGAGTCAGATCCTACGGATTGAAACCAGCCACTGAGCGCTATGATGTGTTTTGTTATGTGAAACGTTTGAGAGGTGAATCCTCCCTGATCCTTAAAATATCAGGCTGCTATCCAAAGGGAATCTTACTATCTATACCTATCAGCTATATTTAAACTCCTTCGAATGTTCATGTGTATCATTCTACCTACAGGTGAGGTCTTCTTTACCAGTGACTATGACAGTTTCTCCTACGAGGAGGCTGTGCAGCACTGTCAGAAACTCAACACCACCCTGGCCACCCCTGGGCAGCTATATGCTGCCTGGAATCAAGGTTTTGACAAGTGCCGCCCAGGCTGGATGATGGACCGCAGTGTCCGTTACCCCATCACCACCCCCAGGGCTCACTGTGGAGGAGGTCAAGTCGGCGTCCATATCATCTATGCTTTTCCCAATCAGACAGGATTCCCCGATGAGCACTCACGCTATGATGCCTACTGTTTCAGAGGTTGGAAAGGGCTTGGTGTGATTTTTTTTTTTTACATTTTGGGATAATAATTTGAATTGTGTGTCACAAAACTCTTTTCTGACACATGAACAAATAGTTAAAATTGTGAGCTAAACCTTAGAATAAATGGCACAACAAAAGATATTGTTCAAGTAACGTTGTCTTAAAGTAATAGATGCTCTAGGCTTGAGGTTATCGTGTTACATCCATGAAGTAAGTTGGCTTTACCGTGCTAGTAGAGTCTAAACTTATTTGAATGAAGTCTACATTCACTTTTTCTTCCTCAGCTGAAAGTCCTGTTTTCCATGTTGAAGAACAGACCAGTATAAATCAGAAGAAAATGGCAAATGTTACAAATGTGACATCAACTGCAATCGATCTCTTTGTCCTACCTGGTAAGACAGATACTTAAAATCAAACATATTTTTTTATATTGTTAATATGAGCCAATGTGTTTATTTTAGTTTAGTTTTAGGTAGTTGTAACATTGGTCTCATTTTGTATTTCATTGGTTTTCTTTAAAGTAACAGAAGAACCAATTACAAGCTACAATGAAACGGAAACAGGTCTAAATGAAACTAAAACAGAGATCATCAAGGCGAAGACCATCACAAGTCAACAAATGGCTCGTACAGGTAAGAAACCTAAACATAATGTTCCCAGTTATAAATGTCTTTATCGCTTATCTCCTTGTTAATGGCCTTAAAATGGTCAACAAGAATGTTATGTATTTTGTAAAAGTGGCACAGCAATACAATAATCAGGCATCTAATGGAATCAGTTGATTGATTATAGGCTGCAGTATAACAATCTGTGTATATTAGCTGTAATCAATGCAAATGCTGATGAACTCCTTTTCCATGCATTGTGCCATGCATTTATAAAACTGTTGTTTGATATTTCCTACATAAAAGGTCTGAACACTTCTCATTGAACAGCACTACAATTACAGTTCCCTCAGCTTGTGCTGGTATATTTTGTGTTTTTGTAAACTTCTACCAAACACAAAATTCACCCAAGAAATAAAAGTCCAGTTGCATTTTTTTAAGCTGTTATGAGCTGGATGACAGAAGTTATACCAACATGTCAATGTAAAGACATCAATTGCTCCATTTTCTTGAAAAAAAACATGGTTATGTTATTATCTCGACATCATGACATTTACAACATTATTTAAACATAGCAACTCTTGCTTTTTATTTCTAGTTCCAGATCCTATGTCAGGATCTGGTTCAGGTGAACCTTCAGCCAGTGGTGAGATTTCCGGAGAGTCCAGCACGTCCGGCTCCAGGGATGACACGTCTGGATCGGGGCAGGGCATCACTTTCAGTGGACACACTGATGTCTATTCAGGAGACCACTCTGCCTCTGGTGGTTTACAGGAAGCAGAGGGGGGAAGTACTGCCAGCTTTACATCTGGAGATGCAGGTAGTGCATCTGGATCTGGGTCTGATGGACTGCACTCTGGCTTTATTATATCAGGATCAGGTTTAACCAGTGGAAGCAGCGACTTTAGTGGCAGCGGTTTAGAACCAGTGATCATCACAGTGGATGAAAAGGGGAAGTTGGTTCACTCAGTGCCGACTGGCCAGGAACTAGGTAAAGGAGGAATTGATATGATAGAGGGCTTATCAAGTGTGTCTGGATCAGGAGAAATGTCTGGGTCTGGGTCTGGTGGATTTTTTGGCATTTCATTTGTCCACCATAGCGGCATTGACCTGACAATCCATCAGTCTGGAGAGCAAGAAGTGTCTGGATATCATCCTATTGGATCAGGGTTCCACAGTGGCTTTCCAAGTGGTTTTCCATCCGGTCTTTCAGTCAGTGGCTCCGCCTCTGGAGACTCTTCCCAACATCCTGATGAAATCATCTACATTCCTGATCGAGTGATTGGAGTGACTGTACCACCGCTAGAACGACAGCCTGAACAGGGCAGGGGTGAGGTGGAGGTAAGCGGCGATATCAGTGGGTCAGGGATCCTCCATGAATTCCGTGGCACCTTGGATACATCAGGAAGTGGAGCCGCTCATGACTGGCCCATTGGTACCACAACGGCTACAGCCTACACCAGCCCAACCACAGCACCATCAGTGTCATTCACAACTCCGGCTACTGTGGAGGAGCCTACGGTAGTGGAAAGTATGAGTTTTTCTTGTTCTACAAACATAAGCTGGCATTTTCAGATTTTTGCAATTGCACTCTTGTCCATCGCTGGATTTTAGAAGAGCTGATAATTTGCCATTATGGATCAGTGACACTGTTTATCATTCTTCGCAGACCCCTGTGATCCAAACCCCTGTGGTGCACGTTCGTGTCATGTTCAGGGAGATTACGCAGTGTGCCAGTGTCCAAATGGCTTTGCTGGAGAAGACTGCTCAACACGTGGGTCATCAAATTGCAGCACGCAGAGCATAATCTTTGAAGTGAAAATCAAATGGAGGGAATTTGATCTTCAATTTTTTATTTGAATGTGTGTAGCGATGCAGGGCTGTCCTGAAGGTTGGACGGAGTTCAGAGGCAACTGTTACATCCACTTTGAGAATAGGTACAACTGGTCTGAAGCAGAGCAACACTGTCAGAGGCACAATTCCCACCTAGTCAGCATCAGCTCTCAGGAAGAGCAGGACTTCGTCTACTGTGAGTAGCTGTTTAAGTGCAAATAAGAAGTCTACAGAAGGAAAGATGGTGATAGTTTATGTTGTTGAGAATGGAAACATGTGAAGTCAGAGATAACGGATCAAAATGAAGACTTGTCTTGCCAGTTTTAAAGGTTCACTCTCTTTCTTGTTACCATGCAGCCCATAATCAGGACTACCAGTGGATTGGACTTAATGACAGAGATGTACAGAATGAGTTTCACTGGACGGATGGCACCCCTCTGGTGAGTTTGCTTGGAGACTGCTGACCAATCAGTTCTGTTCACATGGACCTATTAAGTGGAAATGTTCTACTTTTCATGCTAACCACTAGGGCTGTGACCATATGCTTTTGTCCCGATTCGATTTGATTCCAATTTTTTGGATGCCGATTCGATTTAAATGGAAATTCTCATAATTCTTTGATAATGCTAAATTTTGTAGATTAAAAACAAAAAAAATGTATAAAACCTTTTTTTTTTGCCCGTCATTTTTCTTGATTTCAATTGGGAAAAACATTGCAGTAGCCAGATCATCATTCTGCTGCTATAATGTCCAAAAAGACAAGTAAAAAGATCAATAAAAAATAATAAAAATGACAAAATTTTGTAATGGATTATTTTTATTTATTTGAAAAAAAAGCAAAACAACAACAAACAAAAAACAAAAAACAAAAACAAAAAAATCGATTTTAAAATTGTGAAATCCCGATTTTCAATTTTTCGATTTGATTTTCCCACGCCTACTAATCACTGTAGCTACAAAGTTATTTCTTCTGTTACATCATAATGAAATTGTTGCTTGACTAATCATCTTTACAATCAGACTTTCCAAAACTGGAGGCCAAACCAGCCAGATAACTATTTCGGCTATGGGGAGGACTGTGTGGTGATGATCTGGCATGAGGGCGGCCAATGGAATGATGTGCCCTGCAATTACCACCTTCCTTTCACCTGCAAGAGTCAACCTGGTAAGTTGTTTCACATCGAGATGTGATTCTAAATCTTTGTAAGCGGGAGAAAACATCATGTAATTTGTGAGATCAATACAATTTACACAAAGTTTTGCTCACTGTTTTTAGCCATACTGAAGAATGCTTAAAAGAAATGTTTTTTTCTTCTGCCGTACAACATTTCAAAAACTTTTTTTGGAAGCATCTTTACAGATCTGTTTTTGCATACTTCAGAGACATATATTATGCAATGATCTCCTAAACTCTGTACACTCTGCTGAGTCCCTGTCTACTTTAAGAGCAAGCTGAAGACTCAGCTCTTCAAGGAGCACTTCCACACTTAGTTTAGCTCTGTTTGACAGAAACGTTAGAGAACTCAGCCCAGTTCTTTGAAACAGACATTATGGTATTAATTCTTTGTATTTTAACTTAGGTAATATTGTGGGATGGGAAGGGAGAAAAACAAAAACAAACAAACAAAAAAAAGAGCCTGTAGCACTACATGTAAGGACCTGTGTCCAACTGGACAGCCCACTTGCACCTTCCTACGATGTCCTCTACTGTTTGATTTCGCGCTTGTGTTGTTCTCATGTAAGTCGCTTTGGATAAAACCATCTGCTAAATGACTGTGGAATATTACCCACAAAAGGATCAGAGTGTTAAAACAAATACTTGAGATTATTTGCCCTCATAATGATAGGCATCCACTTTAATTCACACTTTGTTAAAGCTGATTTAAAGTAGCAATATATCATTTTCTGACAGTAGTAACTGGATATCAACAACTGGCTGTTTTAAACAAAAAAAAAAAAAAAATGAGGCGACATTTTCGGAGGAAGAGAGAAAAAGAAAGAGAGAAAGGAACAGAGCAAGATTTAAGACAACAGTGAAAAATGAACTGACTTCTTCTTACCAGTAGCCCTGGTAGTATAGGTAGTGTGCAAAATGGATGCTAAGTTATCTGTTGTCAGAGCACGACTTATCTGCCAAAGTTCAGTACTGCTTCTTTAATATGGAGAATTATTTTCCCAAAAACATGGAAACTTTGTTGAGAAATCCCTTATTATATTTTTTTTCTTATTTAATTCCCCTTTTATTTACTTCAGCCATGTGTGGAGCTCCTCCTGAGGTGGAACACGGCCGGCCAATGGGAAGCATTAGAGAACACTACCCCATTGACTCTATAGTCCGGTACCAGTGTGATGCAGGTTACACGCAGCGACACCTGCCTGTCATACACTGTATGGCAAACGGGCAGTGGGAAAAGCCAGTGATAAAGTGCACAGAAGGTGAGTTCAAAGAGAATTTTTGAAAGAAATATGGATTTACCAACCATAAGGTTTGTGTTTACATGTTTCAAACCAGGACAGAGTTGAAACACGTAAATGGCTTTTTAAAAAAAAAAAAGAAGAAAAAGAAAAAAGATTGGTATCAGCGCCCGCAAGCTGCATTTGCATAATTCTGAGAAAATAAATGTTAGTGTGTACAATTATTATTTTACAATGTCTTGCAGACACAGATTTCAACTTGACTCTTTTCTTTCCTGTTCTGATTACAAACTGATTATAGGATAATCTTTTATAAAAATAAAAAAAAATCATTTACCGTATGATACAGAACTATATGGTCTGTGGTTAAAAACAGGATGTTGACTCAGATGAAATATGTAAAGAATTTTATTTTTCCAAAGTCCTTTCCATTCCTTTTAAACTTCATGATGTTTTCCAATGATTTGAAGAATAAAGTTAATTTTAAAAAAGATAGGAAGACTTGTTTTAGAAACTTTTAACTGTACCCTTAGTTTTTTTTTCAGACAACTGCTTCTACTGAATTACAACCACAAACATTATCGTCTATATCTGGCTTCCTCCTGTAACACCACATAAACTAGCTTATTAACTTCAAACCCAACAGTAGAAATGTATCTTCTAAGAATTCATCAAGTCAACAAACTAAACTCCAGGAAGGCTGGGTCTCTGTGTGTATTCATGGACAAGAAATTGGAAACCTGGAAAATTTAAAATCTTCAAACAATTTAAACATAAATCTCCAAATGTTTCAATTTGTCAGGAAAGCCCGTTTAAAGTGGGAAAGACACCTCCTCTGAGACTAACACGGCAATATTACCCTGATGAGGAAACAGCTTTTCAATTGTCACTGTTTGTATGATGTCATCTGTATGCATACCTTTTCTCCCCACAGCCGGTGCCAGCAGGAACAGGCTACACTTAAAGATTCCTCAGGAGAAGAAGTAAAGGCATCAGCAGTCAACAGGATTAAAGGAAACTGCTCGCAGCAGCTCTGAAAAGACATACAGAGAGCCACAAAGGACCCCTCATGTCATGCAGTATTGACACTTATGCAAACGCCCAACCAAATTAATAGCATCCCCTACCCTGTATGTATGTATGTGTATATATATATATATATATATATATATATATATATATATATATATATATATATATATATATATATATATATATATATATATATATATATATATATATATATATATATGTATATATATATATATATATATATATAGATAGATATATATATAGATATAGATATAGATATAGATATAGATATATATATATATATATATATATATATATATATATATATACATATATATATATATATATACATATATATATATATATATATATATATATATATATATATATATATATATATATATATATATATATATATATATATACACATATATATATATATATATATATATATATATATATATATATATATATATATACACACATTTAGACAAAGTATTAAAGCTTACTCGTGTTTTGAAGCTGTGAGTGTCACCCCAGCAGCCTCTGGAGGCAGATTAGATGCAATCTAATTGCATTGCATTTTAATCAAGTACTGGAAAATTCAGTGTTCAGGACCTGTTCTGTTTTATTTGTTTGTTTGTTTCATTGAGATCAGCTCTCAGCACTGCACACAAGTTAGGTTGAATAGAAACTGTCAGACGGTCTCTTGCAGGACTATTTGACTGTTTTTGAACAGACTAGCAAGGGCTTTCTAATTCAAAAACATTTTTTAATATTATGAGGGAATTTTTTTCTAGATTTGTTTATTTAGTTGAGAGATGCTTTCTCCTCCTTTTTTTGGTCTCAACGTCTAAGGAAAGCCTCTGTTTGTGTCAGATAGGTGAAACAAGCTGTTTCTTACAATCTAGACCTTCAGAAAGTTTGAGGTTTCTGGTATGTGACAGTGATACACAGGGTACAATATGTTTGGAGGTTTTATCTTCAACAGAACTGTCAGAAGACGCCTTATGGCACACAAAATACGTTACATCTGAAAAAGATTTTTAAAAAATTTTTTAAAAAAGGGAAAAAATTCAAGCTCATTTCTAGCTTTTTGTCTTCTCACATACTCCACTCCAGGACCTAAACTTATCAGATGCATCATCAGCAGTAATAAGTTTGAACGCACTTTCCCATTAATGGGAAAGTGCGTTCAAACTTGTGACTGATACTGTACACTGCAGTGATCGTGCTGTTTCACTCCATGATCGATAGAAATCCAAATCACAATATGATCTAAGTGCAACAAATCTGGATTGAAATAATCAGCACTTAATGCACTTTTAACGCCTTCTGCCTTTTTTGTGCTAATCATTTGAATCCGGTGCACTTTAAACAGAACAACAGCCTGAAAATTGAAAAAAAAAATTGAAAAGAAAAAAGAGGGATAAAGAAATAATTCTTATTTGTCGTAAGTTATACATATCAAGGAAAAATTGGCAGATATTTCTGTCAATGGGCACTGCCAGGACGGTGCACAGCTTCCCCTCACTGGGTCATGTAACAGTGTCAAAGACACACGTCAACCTTAGCAGGTTGTCTTTGAGGCATCTTAAGAGCAACGCAGTGGTTTGACTTCTGTTGACACTGACATGAGAATCATGGCTTCAATGTTTGTTATGTGATGAGTTTCTCACTGTATATATTCTCACTCCAGTTCTCTGAACAGCAGGATCTGTCAAAAACTTACAGAGCAGACAACTTTTAGTCAACCTCAACATATTTAGTTGACTTGTTAGTTCTAAGAGCCAATTGTACAGATGATGACAAGTTGACTTTTTGTTTTAATAAAAACCTCAGACAACTTAGAGTGGAGGTTTTTGAACTGCGTGTCACCCAACAGGGTTATCAGCACAAACATAGTAGCCACCAGAAAATACTATATGGACTTGATACACCATGAGACACATGAGGAAGCTGTAAAATGTTGACGAAGATCTTCTAAGGTCTAGATTTGCTTCATCTGTGAGATCAGACATCTCTATAGTCTGCTCACAGAACAAGTTGCAAACAGTGACATATCTCAGTCTTTCACTGACAATAACCTCACAAAATAAAAGAATACGGTTGAATTCCCCCTGATAACACTGTCTAATGATTGTGTGGAAGACAGCCGAGGGAAAATGGTGGTTTAGAAATGAATGTGGTTCTGTTAGTGTATTTAATTCAATGTTTCTCAAAGTGAACAAATAAACCTAAATAAGAGAACACAGACATCATGTGGTTGTAGCTCTGATTGGATTCTAATCCCTGATGTGAAAATAGTTTACTGTATTGTGCTGTGCCAAATAAAACTTGGAACAATTTGAGTCAGTGAAATTATTGTCTTGCTTCCAAACCTATTAACCTTCAAACCAAGAGACAGCCTGAACTAAACAACTTTAAAGTGCTTTCATGTTGAGCCTTACTGGATGTATCAGATTCTTATGCTGACATTTTCTACTGTTTCCAAGAAACAGATTTCTTTGGAGGAGTGACATTCAAGGTTAATTTTTCAGAGGAAAAACTGGTAGCGGTATTCAGTTATTAGGGTTTTTTTTTTTTTTTTTTTAATGTATTTGTTTTGTTTTGTTTTTTCTTCTTGTGCTACTGAACCATAAAACAACAAACTACAAATAGTTCCTTCATCAGCTTCTACAACAGCTACCTTCATCACTGGCAGTCCCCGCTAACAGACCTGCTCTCTGTACGTATGCATGATTGGGAGTGTGTGTTTGTGTGTGTCTCAACAGAGTGAGTAGTGTTGATATGAAGTTGCATTTGGTTGCTTGTTTGCAGTTGTCATTCCATAGTGTGCAGTAAAGTGAGGCGTATGTGGAAGACGTGTGTTGGTATGAAATCTATTTTGAAGTTTGTGTGTGTGTGTGTGTGTGTGTGTGTGTGTGTGTGTGTGTGTGTGTGTGTGTGTGTGTGTGTGTGTGTGTGTGTGTGTGTGTGTGTGTGTGTGTGTGTATGTGTGTGTATTCATGTTTGTCCAACCGGTGTAAATAAAATGTGTTTATGACACTAGCTGGTCATATAATCAGTGGGAGCTGTGTTCAAAGCCAGATGCAAGAGGGAGTTGCAAGGTGTTTGTCTAGGTAAATCAAACAGTGCATCGTGCCCAGACAGAGTGGCGCGTATTAGCTTTGAATACAGTGACTGTTTTGTATGGGTCAGTGACACATCTCACCTCTCCCAGCGGCCATTTTTTTTTTTTGATGAAAAAAGTTTGCAAAAGTTGTGGAGGTCTTAACATTTCACATCCCTGTTACACTGCAAACTTAATGTTGGTAATTGTTCTCCTGAATGTAGCCATGCAAAAGTTCAACCAGTTCTGTTCTGAAATATCTCATTTGGAAACACAAGAAGGATTTATGATGTTCCAATTAATTAAGAATCCAGTTCCAATAGGAATGCATATAAGGGTGATGCTGAAAGCTGAAGGCAATATTTCTGCACTAAGGCTAGGTTTGGAGCATCCTTTCTCTCAGTTTATGGTGTATGCAAATCAGCTGCTTAAGTCAGTGTTTGATTTCCAACTAACCTGTTAAATTATGGCTATACTTTTAGAGAAAAACATCTCAAGAAACATGCCCAAAATAAATGAAGAATTTTTCCACAACAGTATGGTTCTTATGCATGTTCTTTGTGTCTAGGAACATCTAGGAACCTGAGTGAATGTGGCAAAAATTCTCAGGTCTTAGATCAAGTCGATTTGAATCACTTATTTGTTGCCTCTAATGAGAAATGTGGTTTAAGGACATGTCCTCAAAAAGTAAAGCATTGTGACATCAAATAAAATCTCCAGTCATATATATGACATGTGTTTACAATATAATTGACACTTGAATGGAATTAAAGCACTAAAGTGGAGTAAAAACAGGATCATTAAAAAAAATCTTTAATTGTGTGGTACTCTGTCTTTGGCCTTCATGAATAGAGTTTGCTTTGGTTTCCCATGATCACTCTGGCTTTTGTTGATATGTTCAAACCAACTCGATAAAATACTTCTAAAAAAGTGTCAGCATTCTTGTCTATTCTAAAACCTTTAGTTTCCTTAGAAAGTAAAGCCATTAATGGCTCCTTTTCTTATATTGGCATCTAAATTGAATCTTGTCTAAAACCATGGCAAGGTATTTATACAGTTCAACTGTCTCTATTTTATGGATGAGAGGACGTCCTGAGATCAGTTACAGTGTTAAGTTTTTTTTCTGCATTCAAGTGGAGTTGGGCTTCCTTATACGATTCAACTAAATCCTTCACTAGCCCATGCTTGCTCTCATCACCATCCAGCACACTGAAAATGACTGTTCCTGTTCTCCTGCTGACTCCTACAAGATTTACAGTAGAAGTTTTCCTTAAGAAGAACCACTGAATAAGAAACAGTACTCTTGTACCATAGTACAATTACAGTAGTACAATGTACTACGATTAACCCATTCACCCTCAGAGGCCTGTCTGTTAGAAAAAAACAAATTAAGTCTAGCATACAAAATATCAAGTTATTTTTATTTTAAAACTCAGTCTGCAATTTTTGTGCTAAAATAGTCCACAAATTTCTGTTACTGTCAGAGTAAATTTAATTAAAACACAGAATTTAATTAGAACAGAGAATAAAAGTGACATTTCTATCCTTACCTGAGTTGTTTTTTTCATTTGTTTGTTTTTGTTCCCATATTAGTTAATATTGTGTATATTAATTTTAGCATAAAGCTCACAGAGGGGTGGATATTAGTAGTTTAAAACCGTTATTGAGTGAATAACTTCCGATTTGATATGTGATTAAGTAACCTAGGTTTCTGCATTTATTCATTCACTTTTTGCTTTAGGTGACCTGTCCAGGGTGTTCCCTGCCTCTTGCCCGATGCCCACGACCCTTGATCAGACTAAACAGATGAAAAAATATGACTGACCGACTTTTTTCATTTTCCCACATATTTTGTTCTGCTGCCTCAAAATTGAGGTTACAAGACTTTAGGGAAGAAGAGTGAAGCTTTGTGAGACAAAGGTTTTAAAATATCCACAGCAGGTGGGGAAATTCTTGTCAATGATAGAGCCAGACAACCCAAATGTTTTCAACATGCAAAACACTCCTCATTTTAAGGTGGTGTGGCTCGCAGGCCAGATTTGACAGACATTATGCAACTCATTTAGCAGATATCCCGATAAAAACAGCTTAATCTAATGTTTAAACGTTTACACCATGTAAAACCAACCCAAAAATGGACCCTTGCTGAATAACATCCACCTTCTCATCTCTAGCTGGGACACATCAGCAGCTTATCGGTAAGTGAGAACCCATGTGTGTTAATAGAAGCATACCTGATTCTCTTAACAACCCATCAACTTTATCGGGTTTGGAACTGGATTGCTGTGATGTGTTGGCCTTTGACGGGACACTCCAAATATGCAGGACACATCTTACAACAAACAGGAGAACTATGTGCTACCAAACTTAGATGCAGGAACTTTGTTGCCTGTTTATTAGCCATGAGCCTTCAGTCAATATGAGGCATAGATGGAGAAATGGGAGCCACCTGCATGACTGCTGATTCAACAAAGACCATTTGGGTGGCTCAAGAGAAGAGAATGAAGAGTAGCTGTAACAACAACACAGGCGGAAATCTGATCAAATGCCATTGGGCTACCAGGAGGAGACAAGGGATGCTGAGGGTCCTAAGGAACATAACTATAGACTTGTTCAGGACCATTTGTAGGTTTCTAACATAGAGTTTCTTCAAGATTTTCAATACCTTCGAAGTATAATTTTTTTTTTAAATAATAATTATTTCATTCTCTAGCAAATGTAGCTTGAATTAAAAAAAACTATTTACAGTAATCTTTTTATTACTTGTAAATTGTACAAATGTATAGACACAATGAAAAATAGAATGGGTACACGTGAGATGAAAAACTGTCTGAGAATGTAAACAATGGAGTTTATATATTACAGCAATGTAGAGTACAGCTCACAACTTCTGTTGTATTAATCACAAAGAAAAGACACATTATATTTCATAAACTAGACAACAGAAGATATTTCACTTTGTTAAATGGTGGTACTAAACTACAGTTAGCCATAAAACAATCCTGAGATGAAATCTGTGGGCAAACTGGGAAAATTTGACAAAAACATCAGGGAAACTCTGCCTCAGCCATCAAGATGCCCTTTGGTAAGGCACAAAAGTCAGTTTCTGTGAACTGGTAAAAACAATATAGATAGATAATAATGCATGTATGACTAAAGAGGAGCTAATACACCTGAATGGAAAGACTTTGTAGTGGATCAAGATTAGAAAAAAACTAAATTCAGGCATATTTCTGCACAGTTAAGTGGAAAGTTAGCTATGAGGAAAATCTACAGCCCATATAACTAAATCCAATAGAAAATAAAAGCACTGCATGATGTCCTTCTTAAGGGTAGACCTATCCATCACCTGGCCAGTGGTATACTTTTGGCCTCAAGTCAAATAAACAGAAGGCTTAATACTAACAAAAAAAGCATATTTCACACAGTGTGTTTCTGATGTTAAGGCAAACATTTCTTATCTCAGCAACACTTTAAATTCAACCCGATTCAACGTCTCTGGGACACACTGGAGCACAGAGTAAGGACAAGTGCATATCAACCAATAACCGTAGCTGACTAATATTCATATTACTGAATGGGAGTAAATCCTGAAGAGTGATTTCAAACTGAGGTTATTCACAAGGCAAAGTGGGAACACTCATTGTTTTAAGATGAGATGCTTTATCAATGACTTATGGATGTCATGTTCTGATCTTGTCTTGTTTTACTGAGTTAAAGTGGAATCATATGAAGAATCGGCATAGTTGACCAAGATGTAGTGTGATGACACAGTGCGAACCCGCAGGGCAGAGCTTTGAACCTATTCACTCTTAGGCGGATGTGTTGCTGTCTTGAGCTCAGTCAGCGCATCTACCGGTAACAGTAGACACCAAATTTCTGGTGCAAAGGAGGGAACCCAAAGCTACGCACACCTGGTTGTGGAGGACCACAGTTAGCTCGAGCATGTGTGATAGGATAGCGGACACTTCCATCTGCCAGCCAGCCAGCAACACAGCGGTCCAATCCCATCAGCTTCCAAGCAGAATACATCTGGCCTACTTTGGCTATTTGACTTCCATCCATGGCACAAGCGTGGACCGCTTCAGTGAAGTTAAGCTTCGTCAGGTTCTTCAAGAAGTAAACAGACCCTAGAGCAGGAGAGGATTATCAATCAACAAAAAGAGAGAAAGACAGAAAAATACAAGTGACCTAAAAAGATGTCATACTGACCTTTGACTGAAGCTGAGAAGCAGAAAGCATCATAGCGGTTAAGGAAGCGATGCTGTTGTCCATAGCTGCGCAGACCAGGAGCTAGGTGCAAACCTCCACAGCCATCACGAGGAACAGTGATTGGATACTGTACTGTGCCATCAGCCAACCAGCCAGCATTGCACCAGTCTAGTCCCTCCTCCCATGCTGCAAACAGCTGCTCAAAGGTGGCCAGAGTGCCGTCCTGATCCTGGCATGCTTGCTGGGCATTAAAGAAGTTGAAATGGTAGCGTCCTTTCTGAGAGTAATAAGGGAACACCACACCTACATATGAAGGAGAAATGTTAAATGATACATTGTACTGTCAAAATTCATCCAAAACAGTCTTATTACCACAACACTACCAGTTAGACGTCACAGCTAAAATGTATTTAATACCATACACAGGATCTCTGAAAATCAAATAATCATAAAAATAGGTCCAAAGAAATTTTGTTTGACCTCCTAAGAAGTTTTTAACTAAATAAAAGCATAAAAAAAACACTTTACAGTTGGCTTATAGCAGAAAAAACGGCAAAAAATACTGGGGTGGGACAGTAACTGGGTGATATGAGTATCTAAAATATGTATCCAGAAACTATGCCCTTTAAATGTATGACATTCACATTTTAAAGTACTGGAATCCAATATAGAAGCCAGTACATAAACCTCACAACACAGGTACTGTTATCACCAGTGGGTATGGATGTTCACTGTGGAGTATAAATACAGTATGTGTGTATGTTGTATAGGTAGCACTATGTACATAGTATGATTTGTTTGGTGTATGGTTGGTTAAATGTTGTACTTAGTCTACAAGCATTCTATGAATAAAAGAGCACTATATAGACAGTCTGAGCCTAAAGATAAAAAAAAACAACAACAATCAGATGACCCAGAAAGGTAATGAGTTACCTTGTCTGCCTCTGTCATGTGACATACAACTATATAAACATGTTTTTAATAATGATGTAATGATGAAGAACTGGAAAGATGGCTCAAACACAAGACAGAGGCACAGACTACAAAAGATTTCTAACGTCTCAGATAGATCACAGATCAATGAGGTTTGGTTTCTTTTCTAAAGTTGTTCTACATCAGGGTTACTCATTCTGGTCTTACAAGAGGGGGTTTTCCATCTATCCCTTCTCAAACACACCTGGCTCAAATTGTCAGGTGTGTTTGTGCAGAACTTGAGATGCCAATGGATCTGTTTAATCTATTTCCGGTGTGATGGCGCAGGAATACACTGAAAACCTGCTGCTTTGTGGCTCTTGAATGAGTAACCATGTTCTAGAAGTGCATTTTTACCATGCTGCTGTGTAAGTGCTGGTGTGTGGATGACCATTTGTAAGTCCTAGGATACTACTATATTATTTTAATTTGAGTTTTTAAAATGTGCCATCTTTGAACAAGAGGATTTATCTGGCTTGTGATGCTTGAAACCAGAAGCCATAAATCTTTATCTGTCGCGTTACATCTTGTGTCTTATCACAACCATGTTTTTAGGGCACATAAAAACATGTAACTGTAGTTCCCCAACAGACACATGGGACAAACTGACTAGAAGGCTGACAAATGATCGTTCACAAGACATATGTACACCACCAGTGAAAAGTTTGGACACCCTTTCCTATTAAATCTAAGAGGAAAGTGACTGGTGGTGGAATCACCAGTTCTCAAACATGAAACAGTCTCAAGTTATTTCAGCATTTTTAAGGGTTTTCATTAAAGGTGCCAGTGCCAAAACGTCCCAGATCCCACCAGACTTCCTTTAGAAAAAACCAAACTTCCCTACTGAAACCCTAAGCTACTGAATTTTTCCTACTGGTTGCTGTGTTATAATTAGTTCAATTTTCCCCTGATCAGTTAATATGCTGCATTTTGTTTAGATTGTTCAGATTTCTCTTCATGCAGTCATTTTGGTCTTCCTGAAACCTCCACAGACACTTTAGCACCAAACAGAAAACAAGATATAGCCAAAAAAAAAAAAAAAACTCAGACTCATGATTGACACCAAGCTGGCTACTTTTATACATAGTTTATGTTTACGTTAAGAACTGCAGGAGCGTCATCATGGGCTCACTCAGCTACAAACATTCAAAATGTGAAACAAGCATCTCACCACTCAGCTCCAGCTCCACTGTGGCACTGTCATCTTCCAGGCCGTCAATCACTTCACAACGATACCTCCCTGTGTCATTCAGCTCCAGCTCGTTGATCACAAGGGACAGGTCACCTGGAGCTGAGCGTCTCAGACGCACGCGGCCCCGGAAGCTGCCGTAGCTGCGATGACGGTTGCCCATAGCGACCATGACCTCAGTTTCTCTGGTCAAGGTTTCAGGGGAAAGAGATGTAGTGATGGTGTTAGCAGGCAGCCAGGACCATTTGACGCGAGTCCTACGGGGCATGCTCGGTTCAGGGTCGTAGCGGTAGTGACAGGGAAGTGTGACGCTGCTTCCTCTGATGGCTGAAACTGAAGGCTGAGGTGATTCCACATGGAGACGAATGCCGTTGAAGAAAACTAAATAAAGCAGGAAAAAAAGACCAAAAATATATGTTGGACTTTGAACTTTGTGGTGACAGGATGACTCACTGAGGTCACTGAGGTCATCCCTGTTCTGTAAACAGGTAATACTTCATTTATACAACTGTGGTTATTAGCATACTCTCTGACTGCACAGCAAGTATTTTTTCTGTCACATGTGTTAAATGTACTCTAGAAATTATATTTGCAATATCATCAATTAAAATTCCTGGTTTGTCTCACCATCACGCCATAAAAAACAGCTGACCTCCAGCATTTTCAACTCATCTAAGAAAGGTTCATTCAATAATTCATTTTCTACTCCTGCCTTGTCATCAACCCTTCCCGCACTAAAATGATTTACATTATTTAACTGTGGTGTTAAAAATGGTAAAAAGGTGTTTAAAAATAGTTCAAATTTGTTGATGTTTTAATGTCATGCAGCTTTTTGTCAACTTAACAAGAAACTAAATGCCACTAGATCTGTTTAGAAAGTCACAAAAGCATGTCTTTGTTCACTGATGCAGAAGGAAAAGAGTCTAAAACAACATCCTAAACACGCATCCATTATATCTAACAGAGACCTACATCACTCACTAGCAGAGGTTGTTTTGAGAACCTTGACAGAGTGCCTGCTCCATAAATTACAGGCCAGTTCTCTTCCCACATCCAGGACACTTCCAGCCAGCTTTGTTATTATGTACACAAATGTTGCGTGGAGCTTATGTGTGTCACAAACCCACGCAAATGTGCAATTCCTAAGTTCTTATTTTAAGTGGACTCAATCTCATGAAGCGCTTCGCTTACTCTCTCCGTTTCCGTCCCCGTTGCTGATGTCCTGGTAGTGAAAGCCATTGTTGTACCCGACTATCCTGCTCTGGCAGCCGGGCAGCAGCAGGCACACGCAGACCAGCAGGGGGCGCTGTAGACCAAGCATGGCGCTGTCACTGCAGGGGAAAGATGGGCTGAAAACACGGTCCTCTTTATTTAGCTCTGGTAACGAGAGTTGAGTTACAACTCTACATACTTAGGTTTATAACTACCAAAAAAAAGTGTTGAATTTAGTGTTTTACTAAACACAAATTCACAGGTCACAAATTGAAATAGCCTATTTTAAAGAGGTTGATCAAATTTTACTATAACAAAATCTTTATAAAGTTAACAATTTTATCCTAAAAACACGGTAAATAAGTAAATAAAGGTTTTTGATAAATACTTCTCTCACACTGGTTGATTTATAGATAACCTTAGACCTATAAAGACTAATAGCTTAACAAGTGTTTTTTTTTTTTGTTTTTTTTTAAATAGCTCTGATATAAATAATATTACTTTTAAATGAAAGTGATCGACTAATTTTATCAAAATAAAATCTTAGAGAGCGAAGATAATAATTAAATATGTCAGCTAGATGGTTGACAAAAAGCTATCAAATATTCACCCTATTAAAGTTCGCATAATAATTAACTGAATAAATGCAAATAAAAATCTGCCCAAACTTCGCTATAGTTTGTGTTTAGGTTACAATGTTTCTATAATGAATTTCTGACGCTGTTATAGGTAAAAAGGTAAACAGCTGTTCCGTCTTACCTGAGACTTCTCAATTGAAAGCTGTGTATAACTGCTTCAAAATCATTTAAAGTCAAAATATTTGAGTTATATCCGACAATAAATGTGTTTAGTGCGTCTGATCGTGGTCGACTGCACTCGCATGAATAAAATAAATAAGAGCAACAAACAAATCTGACACACCGATGAAAAGTCTTCCTTGCTGCGAGACGATCAGCTCAGTTCACCTTCTCATCCTCTGCTGTCTCTCTATTGACCGGAACGTCCTGCCATCTACACGAGCGCGCGCTTACGTCACGAGCCGGGGCATCCCCTTTGAACTCCCCTGCAGCTGTGGGTTCACTGGTCCATGCAGATCCACTGGGACTGCTTTAAATGTGACAGCAAAAAGGCTACAAGGCCAGGGGCGGGTCTAGAAATGTTTAAATAAGGGAGGCCATGGCAGCTTGGAAAAGGACGGCGCAGGAAATAAGCTGTTTAGAAATAACTACAACAAAAGTAAATGTCTAATGTTAAAAGTTGAGCTGAAATTGACAAAAGCAAAAACCAAAGCAGTCCTGTCTGCTCTTCCTCCACTGGTGAGTTCAGCCTCGCCTGCATACTGATCAGTAGAGCTGTAAAACACCAGTTTGATCACTATACAATATTACATTGATTTAAAGTGGTTTGATGTTGGCCAGTATCTCAAATTCAGTCACATTCAGTGATTTTGATTCAGTTCAATTTAGGATCCATTAAAGTTTGATGCAGTTCGATTTAGAATCAGTCAATTGTTATAGAAAAATATCCCAGGTAATTGAACACAGTCATTTTCGTTCATATTATATCACAAAAAGCAACTAGAATATTATTTTACATTTTTATTTCCAAACTTATATTAAAGCTCAGGAATAAATTAAATTAAATTAAATTAAATTAAATTAAATTAACAAATCTTTCATATACTGAAAGATGTCTAAATGGGAGATACCCCAGGTGAACTCAAAATATAGCCATTTTCAAAATAAAGTGCATTAAATAGATACTGTATTGGTTTTTGAATGATATTTGCATTTTGGATCAATTGGCTCATTGACCACATGACTGATAAATCTATTAAAATTTATGTATTTATACCCCCCTACTGATCACCTTCCTTATCTCCCAGAATTCAGATATATTACATGTATTACATATATTTATACATATAAACTCTGTACTTGATAAATATATTTAATTAATGTTTTTAGATTTAGATTTAGATTAATATTTTGACTAGGTAAGTTTATTTGTAAAGAACATTTTATGTACAAGACAATTCAAAATGCTTTACATTAAACATTAAAAACATTAAAGATGGTGCATTAAATCATTAAAAAGTAGCAAAAGGTAGTAACAAGTGGTAAGAATCACAAAAAACATAAATGGGATTAAAATTATTAAAATCCAGATTAAAATCCAGATAAATTATCATCTAGACTTATAGTTTGAGATATTAGAACTAAAACTAGAGAATTTAGTGGGGCATGCAGGAACTCATATGAAAGTCTCATGAAACTTTCAAGGAGAAATTTATAGAGATTTTAGGAAATAAATAAGTGTTATTACAACTAAAGTGGTCATCTTGTTAAGGGGAAAAAAAGATAAATTTGTCGAAGTAGGTAGTAAGTAATCAACTTTTTTTCATAAAGGATTGTTTTACTTCGGACAATCCTGTATACCTTTGACCATCATCTTGCAAAGATCTGAGATATTTAATTGGTAATAGAAATAAACAATCTGGCATTATAATTTTTGCATTGTCTTCATAACAAGAACACACTCTGGTCAGACAAATGTTAACACACATAGAAGCATTATATTCATATGAGGATTTATGATCAAGAATGTAGTTAGTCTGATATAGAAAAAAAGAAATTCTCTGATAAAATGTAATAATAGTGTGTGATCACCTGCAGCCAGATGTATAGCTTAATACATTTGTGTTTGTTTAATTAGCTGGCTTGGTTCACAATGACCACAAACATTTTTTCTCTTCTTTTAGCTTTTAGATTTTAACTGAAAGAGGAGGAGACACAATACAAAGATCTTTAGAAAAGGAACGTTGCCTTGTGCTCGGCTGGTCTAGGATTTAAGCTTATAAACAGTCTTACATTAGGTCTTTCATGATGTGCAACATTTTTTTCTCTACTATTAAAACTAAATGTCTTAAAAGATGGAACTGAACATGATCTTACTGAAGTGGAGAGCTTTCTCTGGCAAAGGCACCATTTATATGTGAGTGTATGGTAACTGAAAGCCTGTATATACAGTCACATCCATGTGTTTGAAAACTGACACAAGTTTTGTTATTTTAGCTGTTTGCCAAAGTTCATGCAGGATACAAGTATCTTATCAATATGGGCTTAATGTGCAGACTCTCACCTGCACATTACTCAAAGGAGTTTTCAATGGATGTGAAATAGACCATCATTTAGCTGGAATAAAGAAGAAATCCATCAGCAAAAATACAAAGAGGGTGACTAAAACAACAGTTTGGTATATTCTTAGAGAAAAGCACACTGGTAAGTATTGGAATTAAAAAATGTCTGGACATCCTTGGAAGACAACTGAGGTGGACGTTTGTATGATCCTTTCCACAGTGATGAAAAACCCCTTTAAAACATCTACCCAAGAGATGATAACTCTCCAGAAAGTATGTGTATTAGTCTCTAAATCTACCATAAAGAGAAGGCATTAAAGGGGAAATAGAGAGGGTTCATCCTATGGTGTAAACAAATAACCAGTCTCATGAATAAAAAAGTCAAAATTAGACTTAATCAAAAACCATTTAGGCTTATATCTGAAACAACATTCTTTTAATGGATGAAAGATCAACCTGCACCAGAATGATGGGAAGAAAACATATGGAGAATCCAAACTTCAACAAATCACTTGTAAAACATGATATACACCATGCAGTTAGGCCGCCTGGGCATGTATTGCTTCCAACAGTTTTTGGTCACTGGTGTTTATCGATGATGACGCGACAGAAGAAAAAATCTGATGAAATCTGAAGGTATAAGGATTTACCTTCTGCTCACATTCAGAGCAGAAGATTGATTAAATATCCCAAAACAGCAGAGATGAACAATGCACCAGAACATACTGGGAAAGAAAACCAGATGTTTTGTAAAGGCAAGAAAGTGGGATATTCTACAATGACTGCATCAGTCATCAAATCTCAACCCAACTGACCATGAATTTCAGAGAGGGAGTGGTAGAAAGACTCACAAACATCAGCGAAAGACAGCTGCAGTAAAGCTTGCGAAACAGATCACAAAGGAGGAAACCCAGTGTTTGGTAATGTATTTATGGGATCCAGACTTCCAGCAGTCATTGCCTGCCAAATAATCTCAAACCATTAAAAAAAAAAAAACCTAAACATTTTATTGACAGTAGTGTTGATTGTCCAATTACTTATGAAGGTATGAAATTAGGAGACTTTGCATAAAAATGGTTGAAGATCCTAAAAGCTTAATTTTTTTGTTCAACTCTTTGAATTTAACTGAAAATCTGCACTTCAGTTTCATCTCAGTTGTTTAATTTCAAACTCACCTTGGTGGCATGAAGAGACCAAACTACTGAAATTGTGTTATGTCCAAACATCTTTGGACATAACTGTACCTTGCAGCACTGATGGCGTCTTCACGCAATTTGCCAGTTCTGTATGCTCAAATATCTTGAATGCCTTTACCCCAGGATACCAATCTGTGGTTAATTAACCTAATTTGCTTCAAAGTGTTTCTGCAGCTCTTTCTTTTAAATACGCCTTACTTCTCTGGCCTGTTGTTCAGAAAATCTTATCTCTTTTTATGTGGTCAAATTCAATATGAGCTCAATATGAGTTTCATTAGTAAATGTGAGTAACGTGCCTCACTTTGAGTGTTTTGTTGTGAATAAAATGTTGGATTGTGAGATTCTCTAATCATTTCATTCTGTTCTTAATTTACATTTCTGTTGAACCAAAAGCGCAACAGTAAGACGAAAACCTGAACACACACTGGTGCAACGTCACTCCATCTTGCATCCAGATGGAAAGATAGAGTTTGCATCATTTTGTAAAATTCATGGGTTTGAGGGCAGCACTGCTGAACCCTTTCTTGACCTCATCTCACCCCACTAAAAGTCTGCTCAAATGTGATCGGTAGGTCTTTTCTCAAAACCAGTTAAATCCAAATGGGCTAAGCTGGTTACATTTTACCAGATTTTTTTAAAAATAAAATTTCACAGGTGATCAGTACAGACTGGAAATATGTGGATACTGTTGCTCTTTTATTTATTCATTTACTAAACTAGGATAATACGTTTATGTGGATTTGAGGAAAATTCTCAGTTAAAGTGAACTATTCAGGTGTACTTCATTGCTTTCTCTGCCAGCTGCAGCTAGTATGACCTGGCTCTGACGTGAAGACTGGAAATACAAACACAATATCTTCCACTTGGATTTCTCCTAGAAATGCAGTCTAAATTCTTGAAGCATAAAGTGTTCAGCATTTGTAAATCTTTTAACCACCATCATGTGTAAAAGTTTTGTCTGTGCAAAGCTGTTGAAGCTGTCAGCTTCTGTACTCCTGCTATGCTGAGGCTGACAGAGCATATTGCATGCCCTTGTTTTGCCATGGCCTCAAGTAACACAGCAAATATTGCCACATGAACTCATATTTCAGTCATTAGCTGAAATAACAGCAGACGTGGTGGAAAGCAAGAGCAATTCCACTTCTCCATTGAGGCCTGTGGGAATGTGCTTTCTCTGTGCCACCGCCCAGCTATCTAAGTGAAGGTGCAGCTGGAAGCTGCCCTACTGACACTGGGGCCACCATAAGGTGTTTTATATGTTACTGCCTGACATGACATCCATGCCACCCTTTAAAGGAGCTGCAGCACACACATCCCCTCAGTTTGAGTCCTGCACACTTTCCTTTGTTAGCAGCTCTCCCCTACCACTCATGTTTTGACTGACTCCTTGTCAACATAACAGAAACCAAAATCCATCACTGTTTCAGCACATCGTAACCATGGTGATGGATTTTGAGGTGTTGAGGGGAAAGATGCCCTGGAAGAAGGGCAGAGTGTCTTAATAAATAATACAACAAGTCACGTTACCACATTCATCCAGTAGACTATCTGCTTTGAAACACAAATTTGCCTTCTTCACAAGATTTTGTTCCAGAAAACAAATAAACTACAGTTGTTCTTTTAGGAGGCTGGAACGAAAAGACCAATGTTTGTTTTGATTAGTACAGGCCCAAAACACATATTTACAAGATATGACCATCACACTTGTTCGGTTTGGCATAATGTGCACGTATATGGACAGAAACCTAAGTTTTGTGAAAAAAGAAAAAAAAAAAAAGGACTTATTTGAAATTACTGGTGAATCATCCTGCCGGCATGTTTACACCAACTTCTATGGCAATCCATTAAGTTGTTTGTGCAACATTTACCATAAATGAGAAGCCAGACTATCCCAAGAGTTACTCTCAGTGTCCATTACAAGAAAATTTAGAAGATGTGCACAGTTGTTAGGATATATGGTCTGGAGAAATGAATGAGCAACACGTCACACTTCAAGGAAGCATTAAAGTGGCACTACATAACTTTCTGATCTCAAATATTGTGGGGGTTCTTTTTTTTTTTTTTTTTTTTTTTACTCGTGTTAATGACTCACTGACATTTATTATGTACAGTCTTGGGGCTTTCTTTGCCCTGTAGCTGAGTCATATAATAGCTTAGATATGCTTTATGCACCGCATCACTATCCAGATACTGGAAATCAACACACTATCTAGTCGAGAAACCCAACAGGACAGAGTAACCAAGGATAAAAAGTAAAAGAAAACAACTGAGCAAGATAAAAGACAAGAGTCAACATTGGACTGACTTTTACTGGCTGAACAGAGCTCGGAGTAAAGGTAGGAAGTTAAATGGTCGCCATTAAGGGGGAAAAAACCTGTTTAGATTAGCAATGTGGCTTTTACCTTCCATCCTGACTGAAGAGTGTTCAAAGGAGTTTAATCCTGTTTTGAGACTGAACATGTGAACTGTCTTCTTGCATTAAGGTTACAATTACGGCTAAAAGAGAATAATCATCTAATGGCAGAATTCCCAGACCCGAATCCTCAACAACAAACTCATCATTTTGTGGTTTGCCCAAAGCTGCACCAGTGAAGTCTCAGCAGCCATTCTGTGGTATTTCTCCTTCTTCTTGCTTTCTAACTTTCCGTTCTTTCCATCTACAAACTGAATTGATGCATTAATGTATTTCAAACCAAAAACTAACAGGACATAAATTCACATTGCAAGAGATCATTGCAAAAAGTAAAGATGCATTTTTAAACCAAAGCTTAGGCTTTGGTTTACCTCTCTCATGCACACCCTCTTCTGTCTTAACCACTAGCCTGCCCTGTCCTCATTACCTTCCAAAATATGTGCTTTGAGAGAAAATATTGATGTTGGGTTAAAAAGGGCTTTTCCTTGCATTTGACTCCCTTTGTACACAGAATAATAACAGAAAAGAGCCTTGCTTGTATTTCGTAGGCTGCATTTGTTCCTCTAAACAGGAGGTTTGGTATTTCTAGGTTTAGTCATTAATATTTTCATACCTATTTTTCTTTAAATTGTTTATTTTGTAATGTTTTTATATTAGCACAGCTTGTAGGAGCTAACGGGTATATTGTTTTATGTGTAACATCAAGAAGAGCTAACACATTTTATATTGACCAAATTGTGGCACTATATGAGAGTATGTCACTTTTTATTCTGAGACTCAGTCTGAACCAAAACACAACTGAAGGAGCTCTTCCAAGTGTTTCTCCAAGGTAAAACATTTAGTTTTCTATAGCCTTCCTTGGTTTTTGGATTTATGTTTTACAATGTAGTTGGACCCTTTTTTTTTTTTTTAATTTAAATAAGCCCCATAACATTTTAATGTTAAGGAGCATTAGTATCTTGTCATTGATAAACTCCTAAAATTCTTGAACCATCCCTGATAGTCTGTCATTGACTGCAGCCCCTTCCCCTCCCTGTGTGTCTCTAAAGCCATTATCCCCAGTGTGTTTGAAGAGACCAGACCGTTGCTCTTCCCAAAGCCCCCAGATGAAAGGTTTTAGCCTGGGGCTCTAAATACCAGCAGCCCCTGTGAACTGCCGGGTGACTGAGGCCTCCAAGGGATGTAATTTTGGTGACAGGCAGCTCCATTCAGGGCCGGAGAGGTGAGCAAACCCCAGAGAGACGACAGACAAAAAGAAGAGATAGCCTGTGTGTGTGTGTTTGTGTGGTTTGATTGAGGACACAAGGAGTTGATTGTGTCAGTACGAGTCATGGCACGCTGTCATTAGCAGAGACGTTTTGCAGAAAAGGACAGTTAGTCACAAAAAGGTGAGCAAGTGTGTGAGAGAGTGTGGTTTCAGTGTCACTACAGTGATTAAAGAGGAAGGATTCAATAAAAGACCAACAGGAGACTGAAGAGTAGAGCTCTAGGAGACAGT
The DNA here is from genome assembly GCF_933228915.1 of Telmatherina bonti. NCBI lineage: Eukaryota > Metazoa > Chordata > Actinopteri > Atheriniformes > Telmatherinidae > Telmatherina > Telmatherina bonti. Next base: position 21,123,250 of record NC_136620.1, on the reverse strand, counting down.
TTCCACCCTGATTAAAAGACATAAAGACAAAATTAACAGTGATAGAAAAGAAACACCACAATTTCTCATTTTCCTTTCTCACAAATTTAAGTTTTTGTGTTTGTGTGGTTTTGGATATGTTTGCACAAAAGGCTATCATCACCCATCTAGTCATAAGCTTCAAACATCTAAGTAAGCAGAAATAACATGGCTTTTACAGTCTTTCGAGAGACACATTATCTGTGTTGGTACTAAAATAGTAGTTATCGTGGAGAGGATCTTTCCTGTTCAAACCAGATGCAGCTTCCAGATTCCTGCCTGCTTTGGCTTCATGCCTTTGTCTATCCATCACCAGTAAACCAAACAGATGGGAGCACAGCATAGCGTGGATGGAGATGCGATCAATCAGATCAAGTTACTCCCGTTTCCGGAGAAAACTTGAGATGAAATTCATTAAGAAAATATTATTAGGTATGTCTCTTCAGGTGTGGATGCTCTGTGTTTAATCTTCATATTATTGGATTGGTCCATTTACTGCATTATGTGGCTTTAATGATTAGTATGGTTGTGATGTTATATTTAAGTCAAAACAAATTTCTTTTTTTTCTAATTTCTAATTCCAATTATTTTCTTGGTTTTTTTTCCACATGGATCCGATATAAACCTGTTTTTTTGAGGAAAAAAAAGTATTGTTCTTGTAAAGTAAAAAAAAAAAAAAAGAAAAAAAAAAAAGAAAGAAAGAAAAAGAAGCAATAATATTGATTTAATGGGTTACCATTCTTTTAGTAATATCAGTCCTTATCTGTCCACTAATTTTACAAACAGGCCTATGTTATAACTTTTCTCATCTTTTGGAAGCAGGACATAATAGAAAAATACAGGCAAAACCTAAAAAATTTATCTTAAATCTGTTAAACAATAATGGCACTAAAGCACTAAAATGGGGCATCAACCTTTAATTTAAATTAGAGGTCCTTATAAACAATCATCCATCACGTTGTGGAGCATGGCGCCTTCTCAGGCTCCACAGAGAAAGGACAAGAGACTAGAAAAGATAGAGATTTAAAGTGGAGATTAAAAAGGGAAACAAAGAAAAGAAAAATACAGTCATTAGGCCCTAAACATGACTGCCAGCAAGCCCAGAGGGACAAACAGCTGGTTTGCTGGCTGGCGGGGGCTACTTTGAGATTAGCTCTGCTTATTACATAAACATTGCAGAGAATTAGCTGAAAAGGCACAAAAACCTTGATAATCTGGTGGAATATTTTCCTTATACGCTTGTGTTATGTTGCTGTTCTAAAATGTTTGGCAGTTTTAACAAAAGCACCTTCACTACTGGCAGAATTTAACCTTCACCATCACTGACAGAATGCATTTCCATACCTACAGAGGCATTTTACAACTGAAGTGTGACCTTCGTGGACCAGAATGAGATGAAAAGAATTGAGGCCCATCTTGGATGATGATGCCTTGAAAAAGATAGCGGAGTGGCGCATTGTGAGATTAGGCCCCCTGGGGCTTTTTAAATGCTAAACAGGCAAAACAACCCTGTGTGCTGTTGGTCTTTTTAATCTTGTACCTTTAAAATGGAAAACAGCGCCAGCTAATTTTGCACTATTGTTAATAATAAATCCTAAATATTCAATCCCATCAAGCACATGGATTTGACAGTAACATTGAAGAAATCTATAGTCAGATCATGACATGTTTTTAAATCCTTTATTTATTCTTCATTTAGAGATACAAAGGCCAAATACATTGAAACAATACTAAAATAGAAAAAACAACTTCAAATACAGTCAAAAATCTATGAGGTCCACAGTCAGTAAAGCAAGAAATGAATTCATAAGACCATACAAACACAACAGTGTCAATTTTTTATGACCTGTCACGGAAAACCAGAACAGCAAAGTAACAAGCAAATTATCAACAATGCTGAAAGAAGTGGAGTCGCGTCACCGAGAAAACCAAATGGCTACAACCTAAAAATACTTAAAACAAGTTGATAAAACACATGCAGACGTGATAAGAAGGGCGACTGCTTATGGAACTGTCTGCAACATTAAATATTGTACAGTGTTCAACAACAACATCTATCTGCAAACTGTCAGCACTACCGCTGTCCCCTCATGCATTTTTAAAGATCTTGAATTAATATTCATTGTTATCAAAACTAACTGTATAATATTGCACGAGCCCTAAATTCATAATTCATGGAGTGGAAAGGTTTAGAATACTTATGTGGAGGCGGTAGAAGCAGATAATATGGCAGGTCATGTCAGGTCCAGCAAAACCGTAAAAATCTGATTTAATTTGGTTTCTTTTACAGTCTTATCAGCAAAGCTGCAGCTTTAAAATGGAGAAAATATGCTTGACTTCCCTAAAAGGAAAATCTGCAGCAATTATTAAAATCCATTAATGCTGACAGATCCCAGTACAAAAGTACTGTATATTCATATGTGTTATTTAGAAATAACCGAAACATAAGATTTCCAACCAGTCCTTTCTTTCCACAAGTTAATTATGACAGTAACTTTTTTCCCACTAATTTTACCTAAACATGTAGTAATGAGTATGCTTGCCTTTTACAAATACTTTTTAGTTTTTGTTTTGGTTTTTCAATGTTACAAATATAAAACATAAACATCAAAGTGCCATAAAAAGTGAAAACTAGAAATAGCCAAGTTAATGTGCCAAAGAGTAGCATTCAGTAGCACTTATTATGCAAGGGGAGCCAATCCGCTTTGACCTGAGATGACAACATCCATCAGTCTTTCTAAACCTGCAGCTACACAACATGGTCATCTCAAATGATGACAATTAATGTATGATAAACCACAATCACACCCTCCCTCCTAAAACAGGCTGTAAAAGCCAAGTCTACTGAACATGACCATTAATCTGACTTCTCTTAAATAAACCACCTAATATATATTTATTATAATAATTTGACATGCACACATCTGATAAAATATATCCTGCTAAGTGACTAAATCAGTCACAGCAAAATGTGAAATCACTTTCAAAGATGTTAATACTTTAAAGTGTGTGTTATATAATAGGAGAACATGACAGTGAAATTAGTAAACCTCATCTGCAGTTTCCTGAAGAGCAATAAAGTGCATCTTTTTTTTGTCTTTTACACAACAGTAATTTTAAAAATTTGTATGTAGTTTCTGACATCCTTTCTGCCAACGAAGGTGTCTTTTCAGGATTAAAGATGACTTTCTTTGGCTGCTAATCTGACAAATGATGATGGCTCATTAACCGATTACATCCCACATTGACCAGGACTTAACATTACTCTTTGCTTTACGCATCTGCATCAGTGCAGGATCTACCATTTTTTTCTAAATGAAACCACAAACACAAAAACCTGAGGATATGTTGGCACAAACTGATTACAAGCAGCTACATGTTTTACACACTCTTAAACACAGGTTCAGTAAAATTTACCTTTAGGGTCTACTCTCTTCCTTTGTAGGCTACTACAGATGTATGCTCTAATACAACATTTATATCAGGGTTATTGAATATTATAAAGCAGAATAAAGCTACAAAGGTAAACATAATCTGAGGATTTTACTTTCCAACTCCACAGCAAAGAAAAGCAAAGAATACTGTAGCGCACATACTGGGACAACTGGAGATGTTAAGTCTTTTATTTCTATTCAAAAAAGAAAAATAACTAAAAAAAAAAAATAGCTTGCAAATAGTTTTCAGACAGATTTTCTTTTTCTTTAGGTTTTCTGCTGTAATCAGCTTTACTTTTGAATAAAACTTAATCAACCACACATTGCAATGTATCTTCTATAGATGATATATACTGTGTATGTGTGTTGAAGGGAAATCAGGTGTTTGATTAAAGGTCACGTGCAACCTGTTTTTAATGACGTTTATGTACATCACCAGCTGTGGGTCTTGGAGGTTCAGTGTTCCAGGTTGAGTTGATCTGGGATCAGAGTTCAAACAGCATCAACTGGTACATCAGCAGTCTTGTTACCCCTGACTTCTGATACAGGAATGAAGAAATTACCACATTTCATTTAACAGAGGTGGGAAGAGATTTGAGCCCATCTTAAGTGAAATAATGACCAATCATTTAAGGAAAAAACTAAATTTCAAAATCAGCAGTAAGAGGTAACAAATCCCACCTCTGACCAGCCATGGCTTTGGATGGTGGTGCGCTACTCTGTTGTTTGCTGCTCCCTAGAGCTGAGACCAAGGCAGTGCAGGTGTGGCTCAGGAGGAACAGAGGGAGGAAAGAGGAGCATAGATGGGGACAGGGAGGTAGAGAAAGAAGGTGATGGGTTCAGGGTAGCGCTACTCATCACAGCCCAGCAGCTCCATTCGCAGGGTGATGCGCTCATGCCACTCCCATGGCAGGATACGGACAAATCGGCTGTAGAACGGTGGCTCAAAGATGTTCTTCTTGTGAACGTTGTTGTCACTGTTACCTGGAAAGATCTATAGACAGAAAAGAAATCTACTTATAATATCTTGTATCGCTATTATAATATTTAATAACTACTATTATTACCTATGACTGTGTTGGATATTTTTCCGTGCTAATCACTGATTAAAAGATCAAAAGGATTTTACATTATATGTTTTCAATGATTTATTCCGGTATTTTTTTAAAAAGTCTTTGATTCACTGTTACAAGTTACTTGAAGTAATTCTTAAAGTTGACTCACTAGACACCAAGAAAAGAAATTATTACCTCCAGCAAGGCAGAGGTCATGTAATCGGCAGTGTTGGTTTGTCTGTTGGCAACTTAAATAAAAAGTTATGTTTGGGTGTTGATTAAATTTTCAGAAGATCTCAGAAAAAGAATAGGGAACAAGTGATCAGATTTTAGATGGTGACCTGGATAACTGGCTAAATTTGAAAAATTCTTTACTATGGGGAAATAGGAATAAATTTACCATTAAAGCTTCTAACTTGAAAATAATGGCCCCAATTATTGGCAAATACAAACAAACAAACAAATAAATAAATAAATAGTGAGAATATTTTAAGCATAAATACCAGAAGCACTTAGTGCTTCTGGTATTGCACACAACACCTATAAAAGACGGATTAATGTAATAGTTTACACTTCAATCAAATGTTTCAAGGATTTAATCAAAGCAAAAGTTTGTAATTGATGACTTCATCTGGCAGCATGCTGTTTACATGCTGTTTACATCCGGCATATGAATAAATTCTTAGATGCAATGTATGACTAACTTCATACAGAAAACAAAATCAGTCTGAGTTTTGTCGAGTAGTTCCTGGTGTTCAGATGACTCAATCAAATTCAAGTCTATCTATTCTACTTATTTGGCTAAATTACTGGTTTCTCATTATTCCCATTTTACCAGGTCCTGAGGGTTTTTTGTGGCTGAGGAGAAACATTTGAACCTACACAATCAGTCGAAGACGGGGTTTTAATTGTCACTACAAACAATAGTGGCAGCTTTTATTCACAAGCTGGTCCTGTGTGGTCTGTTAACTGATTAAACCTTGCGTGACTTTGACAAGAAGTTTCTTCATCTAATCTAATGCTAAATACTTTGATCAAACTACAGGGTCTTTTTCTTGCATTGCATGTTTTATTTTACTTTTTTTTTTTCTTTCTAAGATCTATTTGTTATCCATTAACTGTGAAATTATCCCAATCACCCCTTTTTACCTGATGACAGCAGGGTACAAACAAAGGATAGGAACGATTTTTAAATCAAGTTGAATCTAATTTTGGCTGAATAATCTTCTTCATATACTCCATTAAATGCATTATAATATTTGCTTTATATGTTTTCAGTCTGTTTTATATTTAGTTTGTTTTTATTTCTGTGTTACCCGACCAACCTTATCCATCTTTGTTGTCTCATCTTTGACAACAGTCCAGGACTTTCCATCATCACTATGAGCCACTTTGAATGATGTGATAAACTGGACGGAGCCAAAGTCTTTTGCGCCCTGTGTGATGATTCCGGTTATCTTCTTGGGCGACTTCAGATCCACCTATAAAACAAAAGTTCACAAAGGTGAAAGGTTACGTCACAAAAGCAGCAGATTGTAGATTAACAAGAGCAAACTCCAACTGAATGATTCTCCTCTCCTACCTGAAGCCATTCAGACCGGTTGTTAGTGGCAGCGGTCCAGGCGTTGGTTTTGCCCTGTTTGTCCAGTCGTGCGAAGTGTGGGTGCCAGGTGAAGGCCTCAATGCCCCAGGTGCGGAAAGTGCTGGACGATGCGATCTGACGGTCAGTCACCAACCGGGACTTCATCCCCATGGGCTCTGAACAACCTGAGGTGTTTGAATACACTGTGGAGGTGAGACCGAACAGAGAAGAAGGAGCCGGAGAAAGAGAGGAATGGAAAGAAAGTAAAAGAAAAGCATGATAGACGAGAGATGGACAGGAGGCCAGCCAATGATGTGAAGCAGCAGACAAACACTCAGAAACAACAGTGTAGAGGAAAGCAGAGAGATGCAGTGAAGTAACACATTGCATCCACGTAAACAAACAGCATGGATGTGCAAGTCAAGATTAAGCTGAGATCACACTGGAACCCCTAATTCTTTGTTCCACCATTGTGGTTTAAGTTGATGAACCCACATAATTGAGTTTGATTACAGTTACAAGTCTGTATTTTACCAAGTTGCATCTCTCTGTATGTTTCACATGCTCAACATGAGCAGAATGCAAATCCTGATTGTTAAACTTATGTAGATTGCTGTAACAGACTGTAGGAGTTAGTGCAGCAACTGAGTAAATACTAAGCAAAAGCGTGATCGACATTACAAATAATCCAGTCATGGAAAATGTGGCAAACTGTTGACGTAAAATGGCCATCAGCATTTTGGATTAAACTGTGAAAGCAAGCTTGATTATTACTTGTTGAAAAACGTGGTTTTAATCTCATACTAGACTGCCTCATGCATATAGCAGGAGGTACGATGAGCGAGGAACAAACACTGATCTGACAGATGAGGCAGCCATCAAAACGGACAAACATGAACAACAATGAAGCTTCGGAAAGTCAAAAGAAGCATTCTGTAATTTGAGTAAAGGAAAAACAAGACAAGCATTTGTGCAATGCAGAGAAGTTTTCAAGAATATGCATTGAAACAATGAACAGAACAAACTAATTCTGAGCAGTAAAACATCTTATTTGCATCTGATGAGCTGTGGTAGATGTTATCATATGTTTTCAATAAATCCTTCATGAGCTGCTTGGGAACTGGGTCAAAGAAAGAAAACAGCTGTGCTCAAAGTTACTGAGCTGTTTTCTCCACCAGTTAAACCCTTCAAAATTTAATCAATCTGAATGCAGGACTGAAAATAATTTGAGACAAAACAAATCTGATTTCCAGCAATTTTCCTCCTTAGAAACACTTTTTCACGCCAGAATTTTAATATGAAAACTTAGTATCAGTCACTTTGAGTAATCTCAAACCTATCTGTGTGTTTGCACAGATCAGAAGACGTATCTGTGTGAGCTTACCGTTTAGTTCGCAGCCCACCAGCTCCATACGCAGAGTGCAAGCTTTGCGACATACAACAGGGATAATGCGGATGTACTGGGCGATGATTGGTGGGTCAAACAGGTTGGTCTTAGTGCCGTCATTGTCCATGTTGGCCACAAATACCTGAAAGAAGGAATAATTTTTTTTGTGATTATTAAAGTTTATTTAAACCAAAGGACAAATATAAAACCAAAAGTAGAAATAAAAAGAAAGCCAAAAAGGCTACACAAAAAGTTTGAAAATATAAGGGAGGGGACTTTCATTTACTTATAATTTTTTTTATTATTATTAAGATTAACACCAAAGTCCATACAAATGATGTTTCATCCAAAACCAGTTTTCACAGTGAAGTACTGTTATTCTTGGCATCACTATGAACTTTGTTCAATAATATGGCACCCTCTGGTGGGTAAGAGATATCTTAGCAGTGTAGATTCTTCTGTGTTGCATCTCCTTACCTGGTCGTTCCTCTGTCCCTCTGTCCTGTATATTGTGTATGTCTTGCCATCGAGGCTGGAGGCCACTTTGAAGGCCTTAATGAACTCTGCTGTGCCCATACGGCTGGCCCCCTGAGTAACAATGCCTGTAAAGCGCATCTTTCTTTGCATGTTGATCTAGAAAGGAGAAGAGAGAAACCATGTGTGACAAAATACGATATATAAACCACCCTTTTTCAGCTATTTTATAAAGAGTCATTAAATCAAAGCAGGTAAGGCCAATATAATATACACCTTTCAAAATCTAAAGTTTAAAGGGGTCCTATTATGGTATTTTGAGTTTTCTGAGCTTTCTACAGTGTTACAGTGTTGAATCCTCATCAGACATGTGAACGACACTGTTTTTTATCACCTAAACGCATGTTTGAGTTTCAGTTTGAGTTCCAGCACGAAAAACGCGTCGTTTTAGAGAGTTTTTTCTGCTTGGAAATCCTTGTGATGTCCCAGGGGATAAGGTTCGGTGATTGGTTACCTTCTACTGGTTAACAAGGGCATGTGCAAATACATCAGGCGGGTGGAAAACGTCGGATAAAGTTATTTCCAACGATGGCTGGTGAGTTTACCAAAGAGACATCCTGCTGCATTCGTTGCTGTGGGTTGCTGTTTTCCACTTTGTTTTCAGGGTCTGATTCAGGTTCCAACATGTAGGGCTGTATGCTATGTGTTGACATTGTTTTTTTTTTTTTTTTTTTTTCTATTGAGTTCATATCAGCCTAATCCTTCTGTTTATGAGATGTTACAATGACGGCGAAAGCAGTTGTGGTGCGCGCTCCCGATGCAGTGCAGTGGCGGGAGGCGGGGCTTAATGCGGAAGAGTCTCAATCCACTCGTTTTGCCCACAGGCTGATCTGACAGCCTACAGAGAGGGTCGGTCTGAAGTAAATAAAGCGATTTGTGACAATAACTCGATCAATCCCAGCCCTTCTGGGCTCAGAAATAAAAATAAATTAGCCTGAAATGCACATAATAGTTCCACTTTAAAAGTAAAATCAAATCTGAATAAGTCTTCTGAATGTGACTCCTCCTCAATAAAAAAATAAACTTTTATTAATTGTCTCTGCTTCATATGTTGACTTCTGAAAACCACAATGGATAAAATATTCCATCTGCATCTCTCATCAGATCCAACTTCTAATGTCACACTGAACTTTGTAAGTAAGCCTACTTGTATCCATGGGTTCTTGTCATGGGCCGCGGCACTCCAGGCATTGACCAGTCCCTTGTTATTGAGGCGGGCAAGCTCTGGACCCCAGCGCTGCAGACCCAGCAGGCTGTAGCGGACCGATGAGGCTGAAATCTGGGACTCAGCAATGCCCCCTCCCTCCATACCAAGCAGAGAAATGCAGCCTGTAAGAGAGAGACAGTGGTGGAGCCTGCATTATACTCTATACAATAACCAACTGCAGCACATAGGCCATACAAACATTCAGGATGCTGAGCACTGAATTAAATTAACCAAAGAAAGTATCGATTAACTGTTCAAGTAGAACATCTTGCTGCATATTGATCGTCCTAAAACCCGGCAGTTTGGCCCTCATCCAAACTGGTGTCTTTAGTGTTTTCCATCACAATGTTTTAATGTAATAATACTGCACTGATTGTGCTGTCTTTAAAAATCGGAGACCTCTATAAGAGAGAATATAAGAAAAGAAAAAGTGCTCATTGATCATACTTACGCAAGTGGCAATGCTTGCCTACATATGGAGAAGGACAGTGGCATTTGAAATCTCCCTCCAGGTCTCTGCAGATGCCGCCATTCTGACATGGCTGGCCAGCACAGTCGTTAACATCTGTAGAGAGATAATCACACAGGCATTGACCATAGAGAAACTTATAAAGGATGGAGAGCTAGAGGTCAGTCTGAAAGCAGATTACAGTTGGAGATGCAAGGGGATTACATGCCATGCTTCATGGTAATACCAAGCCAAGAGGACTGGAGCTGTTGTGGAGAGAAGGTTAGTGAAAGCTTGTTTCTTGTTAGAGGGTTAATGTAGTCTTTATCAGGTCATGTGGTATTAATAGACCAACTGCACCAGGAGATCATGTGGCCATGATGTTGATAAAGTAACTGAAACCCATGATGAATATACACTGTTCAGAAAACACTGGAGAATGATTCAGTGTAATATAATGTGATAAACTTAATTCTTTCTGTCACCTCTTGATGGCGCCCTCACAAACACTGTTAGTCCCTCTTCAAGTCCACCACATATGAATCAAAGCACAAAACGAATCAGCAGAAGGAAAAGTGCATAAACTCCCTTTTCATCTCTCACCCACATGAACCACTAGTGTGACTAAACCAGCTTCTAACATGCTCTTGATTGGGAAGATATGAAAAGAATAGCGCAAAAATTCAGCTACTTGCAGAAATGGCCGTAAGCCAGAGGGGAAAATATATTCCCATCTCTGAAGCCTCAATCTTTAATGGTTGTTATTACTGAGTAAAGTGCACACAACCAACCCAGGCACAAAGACGTAATGTTTCAATCCACCAAACACACATGGTTGCATCTCTCTGCCCACATGCACACGCTATAAATAGCTCTGTGTCCAAACAGTTATTTTCACCCGTCATAGAAGGAATATAGTAATTTTAAAGTGTGCAGCCACAAGCTCTGGATAAAAAAAGGTCTGCTATCGAGACACTTCTGAGACATGGAGCACATATTAAAGGGAAAAAAAAAAAACATCAAAACATCTGTATGTGGAAAGAAATTTTTAGAATTTTACCTGATATTTTTATATATTTATTGTCAAGGTACTTTCAGGTTTTAGAGGAAGAACCGACTTCTATTAATAGAGTATAATCAACTATATACACATGAAAAGAATAAATGAGTAGAAAATATTTGGTAAGGTCATGTTTTAAGTGTACCTGAATACAGTCATTTTGAGGGACAAAATTGTAAATTATTGTGTAAACTTGCTGCAGATGTCTTGATGTAGTACAAAAGTTAGTTTTTGAGATCCAAGATGCGTGAGCTTCAATTTGTCTCACAGAAACACCACACCCAGACACTTACATCAGTGATTAAAGACAGACTGGCAAAAACTCAAGACCTTTGGTGTGTCCGCTAGTGGCCCACTAGGCTCTAAGAAGATTGAGCACCTAGTCTAGTCTAGTCAGCTCGATGCTCTAATCCATTTACCTGAGACATGCATTTTGACTTGAGATAAGAAAAAAAAAAAAAAATCAAAAGTCTGCATTTTCTTTTTCAATTTACAACAATAATGATGGAATTAACATTGTAGCAAGTAACAATTATAACATTATAGTTGTAACACAATCAACATACTGCGGTAGCATTTATGTTGTCAATATCTTGCTGGCATGAAGCGAAAACCAATATAAATCTCATATGGCCTGTTTGAAACCTGACCCTAATCAATGCAGTCGAGGTCAGCTGGCAGTGCATGTGGTGATCAGCAAAGCTATCTGCATCCAGGATCTGACTGCAGGCAGCAAGAAGTGGTGCCAGCCTGCATCCAACGACCACAACCAGCTTTTGTTTTGTGAGGAAGAGGAGAGAGAAGAGGGTGTCTCGCAATGAGCTCAGTTTTCTGTACCTTCAATGAAAAAAATAGCACTTTGGTAGTTTAGATTTTGTGAGACAATAAGTGTGTTGCTTTGGTTCATTTAGCAATGGCTTTTTTTTTTTTTTAAACCACAGTAGCCATGTTTACATGGATGTAAGTATTCAGATTAAAAGCATGATTGGTTTGCAATCGGAAAATTCTGGTTCAATCATGCTCATTCAGATCAAAATTTTGTCAACACGGCAAAAAATGCCTTAAAAATGCACGGTTCACTGTTGCTACATGATCACACGTGCATGTTCACATGTGCATGCCCACAAAAGTGCTCCTTTTTCCATCTGCTTGCTGCTGAATGTTTCTGATATTTGGGTGTTGTCAGGTTCCCTGCAGATAATATGTTATGTGTTTTGCATATCTTTAATTTATATTAGGTATCCCCTACTTAGTACTGTAATATTTTATGTGTGTATATATACTGTGATTGTGGCAGCTTAGACAAATTTTCCCATAACATTGTAACTCTGCACCATTTTCTCCTCGTTTTTTTTTTGGTTTTTTTTCCCCCCCTTTCTTCCTGCTTTCCTCTTCCCTGCCAGGTTCAGCATTGCCATATCAGGACTAATGATTAAATAAAAATAAAAAAATATTCAGATTATCAGGGCAGCCATATTCAAGACATCGCTCCCTTATTAGAGTAAATCTGTCTGGCAAAATATAGCCATTCTATATGCTACGATGCTGGACAGGGTTAAAAAAAAAAAAAAAAAAAAAGAAGAAGATGTTCACCAAGACAGGTGGGTCATGCAGATTGTTGATCTAATCAGTGTTCACAAAAACAGATAGTATAAATATTGGGTTGAAATTATCCTTAGTAATTCCTGTTCCTTTTACTTTATAAAGTTTGTTTGTTTTTTTTTTTTTTTAAAAAAAAGTTATGTCAAGTGGCAGACAGGGTGGAACATAAACATGAGCAGTATCTCATACAAAGACAGTGCTTGAGAATTTATAGTTATTAAGAGGGGAAGAAACAGCATTAAATACATACATGCAGCAGCAGTTGTTTAGAGTTTGTTTAGACTGGAAGTCATTTATACTTGTCCTATTGCTATTTCCAGAAAGTTAGACAACAGTATAATTCTGTGCATGTCAAAATGATTTTTTTCTTTTTAAAACGTGATGCATGGCAACGCATTGCGGTGCAGGTGTGATTGGACTTGTTACCTGACTGTAGTGATTTTTCCCATGTAACTATGATGACTAATGTCACTCCCACATTAAAAGCCTTAAAAGATATCCAGAATACTGCCAGTACAAAACCAGTTCAACTCTGATCAGTTCTCAATGCCAGGAGTAAACGCACGGAGCTGAAACATCATATGTCATCAAGTATTTTTACCAAGCGCATTATTTCAAGCGAGGTTTCTCAGTGGTGACATACAATCCTGCACACTGCTAAAAAAAAAAAAAAAAAAACTACTGTCTGCAGCATTTTAACATCTACAGTGTGTCATATGAACTGAAGATTTATTATTAGTACAAAATCAGCTCGGGCTAAAGTCAGAACCTACATATGCTGCAAGTAGAATAGAGTACTGTGCGAAAAATCATGCACCATGCCACAATCCCTTACATTTTATTTCTAATCAATCAGATTTTCTGTTACCGTTTGTGTTTTCAGATATTGCTCTCCAGGCTTTCTGAGAGTTTTTAAAAAGTTTTATTCAGATATTGGATGACTTTTTGTTCCCCACTTATCTTTACTCAAGCTGTTGTACAATGATACAATATTACATACATAAAGTACTTAGAAAATTTCAGCAAAGCTGGGCAAGTAAAAGAAAAAAAAAAAAAAAAAAAAAAAGATGTAGCAGACTAAAAAAAAAAAAAAAAAAAATTATAATTAGATACACACACGCACACACACAAAGTCGAAGATAAAACATCATGGCCATGCACTTACACCAAAGTTGTTACTGTACCTTCTGAAGAAATAAACTATTCTACCAGTGTAAAATCAGATTTACATGATAATAAATACATAGCATATTTGTTGTGTACCTGCAGTAGTCAATTGACAATATCCGTGGATACTTGTGACTATATCCCCAACTGGTAAGTTGCTATTCACGTTTTCATGTTTAAATGTGAGGTCCGGCCCCTCTAAAATACCAGACAGGTGCACTGGGTTACTCATCATGCTGCAATTCCACACAGGCAGCTTTGGGGGCTTGATAAGTCAACAGAGAAGAAAAAAGTGAACACTAAATGAACATCCTCCTGTGAGATCCACCACAGCACAAACAGGCATGCCAACACACCCTCTATGTATTCCTTAGGGGGCATGAAGCCCAGTCTGCCCACACGACCACATCCTGGGAGGAGCAGAAAACTCTTCCGAAACAAATAAGAGATTAGTACACTCATGCATACACTACTTTGGTGATTTCCAAAAAGTATAAATAACCACCTTAAGATGATGTGAAAATCTGGGATTTAAAAAGCTAGAAGCAAAAAGGGCTCCTTTCTTCCATCACTGTTTCCAACCATCTGCTTGGGCTGAAGTGAGCAGCAAATTAGTCTCACTTTCTCAGCATCTCCGCATTTGAGCCCATTGTGCAACACACACACACACACACACACCTTCTCTGCCACCAATAAAAGCTTTTAGACCAATTTGAGAGGACAGTTAAAGCTGCTGCAGTCAGACCTGAGTAGCAAGTGTGACATTGTCAGGAGGACAGACTTAATTCATCATTCTGCCTCCATATTCACTTTTTCGCCCGGCAACAGAAGCACAGCTGACGTTTCCAGCGCTCAACGCGGACTGCCACTTTCTGTTGGCTAGACTGGCATGAGGGATGAACAATGTGTGGATGTGTATGCTAAACAGTCTATATGAGATCATGAGCCATGTGTGGTTGTTCATGTAGGATGTGCAGTGCAAACATGATGGTTTTTCCCATCAGATTTTCATTTTCCCTCAAACTGTTTCTCAGAGGAATTTTAGCACAGCGTTCACAAATGAAAGAAAACATTTGATCTGCACAATGAACATTTGCTTTTAAGTTATTTTCCAGAAATAACAGTAAATCTTAATGGTGATTACATTTAAACATTTTCCAAAACACATTTCCCAATTGTGTACAGTTTCTATTTATAGACTGTTAGACATTGATTTGTGTGGGAAATACAGTTTCTTCTACATTTGGCTTCAGCGGACTCACACTTTCCAGCTTCCAAATTTATTCATCTCCTGTGTGGATCTAAAAGCCTCCCAGATGAATATCAAAGCTGTAACACTGCTAAAAATACATTTTCTGCTTCTTTTTTTTTTATCCAAACTGTGCATCTGAACATTGTTAGATCTGAGAGGAGCATGAGGACACTAGCAAACTGTCTGAACACAACATTCATACTTCGGTTGACAACAATTGTGGTTTTTTTACATTGAATTTTCAGTTGTTTCACATAAACCACACGAGCTCTCCGCCATCACTTTCATTTCTTGCCCTCGCACATCTTTGAGCGCTTTTAACTCTTGAGCGCTTTTAACACATCTTGAGCGCTTTTAACTCTTGTTAATGACTGTCACAACAGTCATTAACAAGAGTTAAAAGCAGGAGCCTCACTAAACGAGAAACCTACTGCAGACCTTTCATGAATCAGCATAGTAAAATCATTCCCCTAATTATCATCCATAAGGCATTATCTAATTAGTGTAAATGCTTTCTCTGCACTTGGTTCCTAACATTACAGCCAAATGACTAGTGAATGTATAGTTTTTGCTGAGCTGTCGGGTAAAAAAAAACAAAACAAAAAAAAAAAACCAAAAACCTCAAACGGACAAATAATTTTGCTGCACTTTAAAAGTTAAATAAAAATGTCTGCTGTATGAATACACTTGTGGGATTCTCAATCAAAAAATGAGAACTTGAAAAAATTCCATTTAAAAGGCTGTGGGTCTGGCAGCAACATGATCGAACTGCTGATTTTGAATCAGATACAGCTCCTTGTTTTCATAGATACAGACGGCCATGGTGGTTTCTATTAGATCATTTTCATGACTTCCAGAGTTTCTGCATGCAGTCAAAAGAACAGAGCACACCTGAATTCAAAGAATAAAAAGAGACTAGATTAATTTTTGCTGTTACCTTTGTCCAAATTTAAATCTGCCCATTGGACACCTAGGATAAAAAAGGCATACATAAAATGAAACAAAAAGAAATACACTGAAAAAGTCCCACATAATTCTTGTTAAATTAGTTCTTTGTGAACATTTGGCCACTGTTATTCCAATGCCTTCTCAGGCAAACAGTGGCCATCTGTCTTTGTACGCAGGGCTGGAGGCACTTGGAAAAGCACAGCACATGTCCCCTCTGTTGCTTCCCTTCTTCAGGCTGACCCTAACTGAACCAACCTGGTCTGAGTGACGTCTGAATGAAGCCCCCATTAGGACAGCAGCTGCCTGGTGGACAAAACTCATAACAGCCCACCATTTGGAGTGGCAGATTACGCCAATAGAAAAAGGGACCTTACTAAATTTGTCAATTAATTGTCAAGTTGTGAATATCTCAGGTCATTAATCAAATAAAAAATTTTTAAAAAATAAATTTAAAAAAAGAAAAAAAAAAAGACTAGCTTGTAAACAACACTAGCCGTTTTCAGTGGTACACTGCTGCAGCTTAAAGTAGTCAATATGAGCTACAGCAAACCGGCATGAAAATGATTAAATCTTTCTAAATTCATCAGGATTGTTTCTAGACTGACTGTTTGAGTTCAACATTGTGACACTACTGATAAAGCTTTTAATAAAAGCAGCACAAACTTACTGGTCTGGCAGTGAACTCCTTCAAAACCTGGCTGGCATTTGCAGATGTACTCATTGAAAACGTCACCTCGTCGGGATTGGCCAGTCACTTCACAAACGCCATCATTCTTACAGGGATTAGGGTGGCACGGACCTTTTTAAATGACAGAAATAAAAATGGAATTTAGGATAATTGAACATTGTTCTAATTGTTTGGTTATCAATTTTTTAACCCATTGAAAGCACAAACGTGATCGGTTTATCTAAATTATGAAAATCACATAGTTTGGAGTATATCTTACCAGTCTCTGTGTCATTGCATGTTTCTCCAGAAAAGCCATCAGGACAGATGCAGATGAAAGGAGCCCCTGTCCCAGTTACACAAGTTCCCCCATTACTGCACACATTCACCTCACAGGGGTCACCTGCAGGAATAAAGAAGTAACAAGTTGGGGACATTTACACAGTGGTAGCCTTAGAGCCAACATTTTATGATGTATTTAGAACATTTTTGTTTTCTCAACGTTTTTTTTTTTTTTTTTTTTTTTTAACAATGCTTTTCTTTAAAATAAAATCTAAAAAGGAGTAAAACACATTTGGGACAACACTGATTTATTACATTTTCTACTCCATTGCCTTGTTGTCCTGCTGAATGACTAACAAACAGCCTGTTGCTGGGTTGAGTGGGATGGTTTGAACAGCTGAGTAAGCCATCACTACACTGTAAACACAACACAGACACTGGATGCTTCCACCAGCATGCAACTGCTGCATGGCCTGAACCTGACGATCTGGCACCTCAGTGACCCCGGGTACGAGGAAAATCAGCAGGGCCTGCGTTTATTTTTTTTTTTAAGTTGTTTTCGAAAACAAAGTTTTGTTGTTTTTGTTGGGACTTTTTTTTTTTTCTAATGACTGTTTGAAGGTTTTTACTCAAAATTGGATTTCTGTTTATTAGAAATGTTTCAAATAATAAGTTTGTCCTAGAAGAGCAACCCTCACAGTTTTATACATGGCTAAACCACGTGTTAATTACAATTTTTCTCCAGTGAAAGAATTTAGCACATTTTACTTCCTTAATTATGGCAAGAATCTTATTAACCTGGCATTTATTTTGATGATTGTTCAAGAAATTGTGCTTAGACCCCAACTATGAAATCATTGCTTTACACACCACAGACTAAAAAGCAGCTTACCTTTCTTCAATGTTACAACACGGGAGGTATGGATACCCTGTTCAAACAAGCTACATACTCATGAGAGTACATAAATATTTTTTGTCACCTTCACGTTCCACTACAACGATAACGGGTGTTTAGGTCCACTTGGAGGGATTCTCAGAGGCTACAGACAAAAACATTTCAGAGTTTTTTGTTTTGTTCATTTTTTTCAAATAACATTGCTGAGTCCTTCATGTAAACTTACAAATAAGATTTTATCTTTTAAAAATGTTCAAGGATCAAAGCCATCTGTCTAGTTTATTTTAATGCCAACTCTGGCTACCAATCAACATCTAAATGATCTTTAAACAAAACAGGATTTGGAAAGAATTTTTTTTTTTTTTTTTTTAAAGGCACAAATGAGTGTAAAGTAGATCGTGGATTACATTTAGCAGCTCTATTTTTAGTCACTGATGTTCAAAAAAGATTAACTCAGTTTACTATGAATATTTATGAGAAATTAAAGGAGATGTCAGGTACATCTGTGTTGTATCCAGTGAGAGAGAACGAAGAAAAAAAAAGAAGAAAAAAAAAGACCCATTCTGCAAACATCCTGTCTGGCTGTTTATCCTCTCTACTTCCTATGAGTATCAAATGCTTTCAGTACTGTATCCAGTTTCAAGGATCTCAAGTACTTTCACATCCCGTGGGATTCTTAAGCAATTGTCTTCCCTGGCACCATCAATACATCCTTATCCAAAAGTTGTTTATCTTTGGGAAGGAACACAACCTCCCTTCCAACAGGCAGACAGCTCCCTTTAGAAAACCGTCTTTGCACCAAAGATGGCAGAGCTTAACAAATTATTTTCAAAAATGAATATTTCTGGAATGATCTGAATGATGAAAGTTTAAATAAATAAAAAGGAAAACTGGTCAGATACAGATTTCATTTAACTATTGCTGTAAATGTCACTTTAATTTAGGTTAAAGCCCAACCGTCTTCAATAAGGAATTGAAATTACTAATAAGTCAGACAAGGTTGCATAGGGGAAGTAATCAAACCACCAAAATGACCTTAATAAGGGCTTAACGGATGCAAAGTCATGCTTATATAAAATCATGAGGAGAATATACAAAAGTGTGCCAATTTTAGTACACTTATACTTTAAATGTTTTTGGGGATGGAAGAGTCTTAAAATTTTTAATGACCTGAGATTTCCCCGCCATGCAATGGCTAATTCGGCTTCCATCTTGCATCCTACCTGACCTGTTGGCTCTTTCCAGCCAGCAAAAGACAATCTTACGATTACTTGTTTTTTCCCTTCCTCTCTTTTAGTCTTCTTGTGTTTATTTGCTGAATCAGTGATGTATGTTCAAAACAGCCAGTTCCTTATTATACAATAAAGCGATACTCCTCAGCAACGTCAAATCGCCTCGGGGCTATAAAAGTTGTAGAGTGCGGCTTCTCAACCTCAGGACAGTGCTGGGTAGCAGCAGCTCTAGAAATGCACATGATAGATGTCCCTTTGGCAAGGAACAAGTCCGGGACCTTAATGCGACTTTAAGGCTTAAACACGCATACTGAAATAGAAATTACAAAAAAAAAAAAAAAAAAAAAAAAAAAAAAAAGACTACGTATCGCAATAATTAGCTATTACATTAATGGTTTGCTTACATTTCAAAGAAAACCATTAATTTATTCTTTATTATCTGCTTTAATTGTTAAGGGGAAAAAAAAGCTTCATATTTCAGAACATATTTATACTGTGTATAAACATCTTTATGTATATAGAGATTCTTTTTTTCCCCCGTAGGATTTTAAGGAAAAGAACACTTTAATTCTAATAAATTTTACATTCAAAAAGTACCTGTATGTTTAAAAGGTCTCTCTTGCTCTCTTGCTTTTGGTAATTTCAGTTATTTTTCAGTGACTTGTTTTATTTTAATATGCGTTAACAGGTTTTTCTTCAACTATGTAAAGCACTTTGTTGCTTTGTGTCATGAAAAGTATGTAATGAATAAATAAAACTTGAATTTAAATAAACTTCAATAAGGATGCAGCATCTGCTCTATTTAAGTCCCCCGACCCCCCAATACTCTGCTGTGAAAAGCATTTTGAGAGTGCTACATAATCAGATTCAAAATATATTTTACATTTCTGAACTTAAAAAGTGAAAATGAAATTAAGAGTAATGGAAATAACTCTCAATTTAAAAGAAATATTAATTTTAAAATATATGGGTACTACGACTACAACTACTACTACTAAGATTAATAAGCTGGTATGGCAGTTCGAAGCAGAGCCTCACAGCAAGATGGTCGTTGGTTTGAGCCTCAGGTTTGGGGAAGTTCAAACAATGGCTTTATGTGCAAAGTTTGCAGGTTCTGCTTTGGTTCTCTCTAGTTACATAACTCCAATGACATCCAAGTTTGCTTAATTGGACTCTCCAAATCCTCCACAGGAGTAAATGTAATAATGAGAACATTTCTTTCTGTGTTGGCCCCTAATAGACTGGCATCTTGTCCAGGTTGTACCCTGCATCTCACCTACTAATTGTAAGCATGGGCTCCAGCTTCCCCGCAAGTGGTATGGAAGAGAAATGCGTGAACAGTTATAATATTAATAATAATAACAATAATAAGCCACTTTGCCGTAACATTTTAGAAGTAAAAGCACCCCCGGCCCCCCAAAATCATAAAAAAAACCTTAGTCAAAATTATACCAGTGTACAGGTATGCCTCATGCCCCTCAGAGACCACATTGACAAATTATAGAGTTATACAGAGTTGTGTTTGGCAGGAAAGGGCATTTCCAGAGGGCATTGTGTTTTCACAATCCTTGTGAGTCATGGTCTGTGCCTTTCCCATGATGCCTCAGCTCAAGAATGAGACTCAAATACCAGACCAAAAGCACAAAGCAGTATTAGGCAGCTTCACATAATGGTTCTGTCCCCACAGCAACCTACCAACCAGGGGCTGCATATCATTCTGCACAAATGTAACTTCAGATAATAAGAAATAAATGGGGTGTGTAGCAATATTTGATTTGGTGTAAACACATTAAAAGGTGCCAAATGCTTGACCTAGGCTAATTAAATTGGAGAGAACCACACAGGTTCATTTCTTGGCGCTTAGCAGCAGGGAGTTGGGTGTGACTTGAGTATTTGCGATAATGGGGCGATAATGGGGCTAAGTAAATGAATGCTCACAGAAGACGTCATTCTGGTAATGGAAGAAATGTATGAAGAAAAGAACTGAAAAGAACTGAATGAAAAGATAAATGAATAAATAGAATGAAAAAACTAAAGATACTTTGAGTAAAACACCTTAAAAAATTTACAGCTCTAAAACATAGTTTTAAGGTTCTCTACAACACCAACTATGGTTATGACTGAAACAGTGAAATGTACTCTCCCATTTAAATGTAAGGCAATGGCGTCTTGTTGCGGTTTTTCTTCTGCGATTATTGCACAGCAAGAAGCCACGGCTATCTGGAAACGTATCACAAACCGCACAATCAAAAAGGAGTGCTTCCGCGTAACTGCGCTGCAAGCATGTGGGCCTATCAAGTCTGAAAACGATGCACATCAGGCATCAATGGGCCTATGCAGAGCATACAGCAGTGACGCTATAACCGACCTTACACAGACACCGCACCAGTATAAATCCAGCTTAAGAGGTCAGGGAAACTGAGGCGAACAATGTTTACATCAGTTTGTCTTAAACTGTGTTAGACAGCACAGTGAAGAAAATAAAAACAGTGACAGCACACTGACATGGGAGGCTCCGCTTATCATTCTAACTGAGAAGCATTTGCAGAGTATTAAGTATGTAATTTGTGTACATCAGTCCTTGTTAGTAAGGCCTGAAAAGAGAAAAAAAATGCCCACTGATCTGTCATGCACACACTGGCATGCTGTGAGGCATACAAGCTAATAGGCCACTGTGAAACTCAGTGTTCCAGAAAGCCTGTGAAAGGGTTATATCTGTGTGTGATGTAACCTTTCTTTCCCAGGCCTTGTTTAAACTGTTAGGGATGTGTTGAAGTACATTTAGGCGGGCTGCAATACCCAGCTAGTCAGACAAGCTGCCACTGAACTGACATACTGGTTGCCGTAGGTGAATGAGGAAGAAAACCTTAACGGCAAAAGCAATATGAATGGGACTGACACAGCTTGGCTGAAAACAATCTTAACTTCAACTTTATTTTTTTAATAATTTGAGATCAGCAGGACTCCAGCTGCAGGTGAGCTTTCAGTTATCTGCAATTGCTACTCCCGAACGCGACCATCTGCTCCTGCTCTAAAAGGCTAAAAATACACGCTGGAGTCACACACCACAACCAAACAACAACTCTGTTTGTTATGGAGGTACCGTGACTAAAACGGAGTAAAAACCTTCTGCACTGAGTCAGTTCACCAACAATTAACGCCACCCTCGCCACCAATTTGACATTTTTTTCCACAGATCATATAAACACAAAGAGTGTACGGAAACATTTCCTGCCATATTCCTCCTTGGCTCTGTTTAAACTTACAAGGCAGTGTGTAAAATTTTAAACAGAGCAGATTGAAAAGTGGGGCGACAGAAACTAATAAAGTAGCTCAAATTAGATGTTACTCCATACTGTGATAAAACATTGATTAAGATAGCTATTCAAAATTTAGATAGAATTAAAAAAAGAAAGAGGAGGAGCAGCAGAGGGAGGATTTGGTGGGAAAAGTAACAAAGTCATGAGCACAGATCAAGGCAGCAGCCTGAAGGAAAGACCCATTAGAGGCAGATGGTAAAACCCTGATTTGTCGATGGACATACATCTTTAACACATTCACAAATCATTTTGGCATTGTATGCGGATCTGTTTTGTTTATATTTTTAAACACTCTGTAGTTTTCCACCGGCTTTGAGCTGGTGGAAATTGTATTGGAAATCTCTTTTCCAGAATGGTTTTGCTTTCAGAGCGATTGGATATTGTACAGCAGAGTGAGTCACAACAAGCAGGGTATTAACTGTCCGAAGAAAGAAACTGAGATGCCTCAAAACCAAGAGCTCACCCAGGAAATCCTTCTGGAACAAAGACACAGGAAAGTCTGTGCATGATTTAGCATTCCATCCAAATGTGGAGAAAAGACATTATCCCATTAGTAGGAAATTTAAATTCCTGGCTAGGATCTGACACTTGACAAAGTAGGGCTAATAGCCAGCTAACATATCAGCAATCTTTAACCCACAAGGAAATTTGCTGCAGTTTGTGTCTACCTGCCAACATGCACAAATTATGCACATTTTCACACTCGAGCTATGCCATTGGTCCAGTATTTGGATATATTTAGCCTTGGTTCACTCAGCGACCTTAAGTGGTTCTGTTGTTTGGAAAAAAAAAAAAACGAAAAAGTCTGCCTCAGCCCTGACACCGAACAGTGTTCTCCACTTCGCTCCACTCAGCAACTAACAGAAAAACAAGCAAGCTGCAACCTGCTGAACTGAACCAAATCACGTAAAGCATTTTCTCAGCTTTTTTAAATGCCTCATAAACAGTTTGCAGGACACAACAGCAACAAGTCTCTCACTAACAATATCCATCTCCCTGAGAATGTAGAGGACAGATCTCTGTGAGCTCTGCTCTACTGATGTTCACTTGATTTTAGAAATGTGACTAATCATCAAGATAGCCAGAATAGCCACACCTTCTCTCCAAAACTTTTAGTCCACAAGCCTAGGGGAACAAATGTGTTGGGTTGTGCTACACACCTACTCACTTTGAGCTCTGTAGTTTTGTTTCGCTTTTGTTTTACCTTTCTATAAATTCAAATAGGGGGCCTAAAAGCACATCAAACATCGAGGGACAGATGTACCAGGAAAGAATAGAAATATAATCCAAGTCAAATAAAATAATTTAGCCACTAAGATCATAAACTATGCTAGGACGGAAAAGAAAATTGTGGTCTTTTACAAGGTCAACATTATAAATCAACACAAATACTACAGATCAATAGCAAAGTCAAAATTGAATAAAAAAATAAGTCAGATGCTATATTTGGCATTCTGACTTATTCATGTTTTAATCTGTTGATAATGTCAAAGCACTACTTCCATCAAATGTAATGCAATTTTGTACACTGTGTGACTTAGTTGTCTATTTGATTTATTTATCTTCATTACAAATTTTATATTTAAAGAAACGGAAAACCTACTTGACTACCAATACTGAGCCATGTTTCCTGAGAAAGGGAATATATACAAGAAATTCCCAACTAAGTCAAGTTATTAATGTCATCCAAGTCACACAATGAAAGAAAGTGGAACATTTTTACATGTGGAAAATCCATCATAATGGGAAAACTTATGTAGCATGTGATTTCTTCTCCTGGATTATGAGCAGAAATAAAAGCAACAAAGTCAGTCCATTTTACCTTTTGTCCACTGACCTAGATGTATTTGATGCATAGGACTGCAAACAAAGCCTGGCGCCAAATGCATGTGGTTGACATGAAAGTATAACAGTCAGCCTCTGTCTCTGCTGCTTTTTAAAGGGGGTCAGTGATTAAAACAGCCTTTAGGCACTGATTCAGTAACCCTGCTTTCTGACAAAAAACGTAAACAAACATGTCAATGTAGAACATCGTCTTCTTAAGACAAATGTTTTCTCAGCATAGATTACAGACCTTTAACATTTAGTTTCAAAGACAAATGGCGTCTCCCTCCCTGCAAACACACGTCTTGTACGCTTGTTGATCAGAAGTCTGTTAAACTTGTGAGCACCTTCACATGAGCACCGTGACTCCGGAGATTTACGGACGGTGTCACTTGTGACAGGCTGTGACTGAATCAACACATACCAAACCCCCTTAGTCGTCGACAAAACAAAAACACTGAGGGGTTCAATAAGTTGACAGATAAATTTAAAGAGAAAGAGAGGAGTCCACTTCAAACAGAAACATCCGTAATTCAAGGAAAATACCAACTGTCCGGGATGGAAAAGGCAGAAATTTGTAAACAAACAAACAAACAATAAAACAGAATCCAAAACAGACACTTTACCTTTCGCCCCAAACAGCAGAAAAGCTGTAAAAAGTTGAAGACAGAAGAGAAAACGCGCCTGCTCCTCCATTACTGCTGTTTTTGTCAGAAGGGTCAACCACTCGGTTAGAGCTCAGCAGCGGTCTGGACGTTGCTGCTGCGGTGGCGCGAGCTCTTAAAAACTACCAAGCAGCAGGCGTACAAGAGATGCACGTGCGCGTCACTCTTCGGCCAATCACAGCCCGGCATTTAATTACAGCACCGCCCTCCATTTCTCTTTGTTGTCAGAAAAAATAAGAGTCCACCAAAAGCCATAAATTAGCTTGAAAACACAAGAAGCCTTTACTGTATATGTGTTGAATTACTTTCACAATTTAATTTAATATAATATAAGTTACTTCAGAAAAATATAATTACAGCTCAGCTTCGACATTTATAATCTTATTTATCAAATTTTATCAGTAACTCAGTTTATTCTTTCCATTAGTCTTACTTAAAATATTTTCATAACAATAATTTAAAAGGCTACTCAAGGTCTTAAGTCTACAAAGAAGCCTGTCATATGCAATCCTCATCATTTGTTTTAGCTCAATGTAACGGCCTAAATCTACAATTTTGTTAATTATACTCGAACATTTAGTAGATACAGAGCACTGATCTAGATCAGACCAAAGGATTTAGAAAGGAGATATTTATCATACAGAAAGTGGTCAAAAATAGAAAATAAAAGACACTAAATGACTTACCATTATGAGCAACTTGTCAGAAAGGTCCAATAAAGGTGATAAATTTCATCAAAAAGAGTGATTATGTCAATTTGAAAACACATGGAAGACCTGTAAGAAACTAGTGGACAATTTTATTAATCTGCCTGTTATCTACCTACACACCTTCCAGAGCTAAATAAGTGACATGTACTTTATTGAACCATGTTGGCAATCTGTTTCTTAAACCTGCAATATGACTCAGGTCAGTGCATTGTAGGCCTGTTAATAAGTTGTGGGAAGTTTCCCATGATGACTCCTTGCATGAACTCCTCAGAAATGCAGATTAAAGGCACCGTTTCATTGTATAAAGAATAAAGGTTCATCTGTGTCTGTTTCTTAAACAGAGATCCAGCAGTGGGTCAGAGTTAATTTCTTAGCCATCATAGGGAGTGGGCATGGGCAAAAAAGCAGTTATAAATGCTTAGGAGCTATTTTCATATTTGCTTTTTTTAATATATTTTCCTAACTTAGTCTGTCCTTTTGCATTCTCCCATACTGCCCCAAATATTTTAAATAAAAATAAGTACAATAACATTTTCTTTTGCACTGTATAAAAGTCACCTAAATGTTGGCCAGAGAAATGTCTCCTGAAATATTTAATTTCCTGCATCTTTTACTAAGAAATGTAACAATAGCATGTGTCATTTAGACAGAAGAACTCAACACACTTTGACTGATGGGGTCAAACTAACCTTTCTGTAACCTAGTAACAAGCCAAAGTGATTTAAATAAAGCTCAAAGTGATCTCCCACAAGGTGGAGAAATGCTGCTGTATATTTTTAATTGTCCATTCTTATCAGAGCTGGAGTTATTGAGGATTGCTCTATGGCACCTACTGTTCCACTTTTATGTAGAAACACAGAGAAATACTATCTTCCAACATTATATTTATACAAATATACACATTTACTATTTAAAGCATGGCAGATCTTCTGATATCCCATCATTAATCTGTCATGATTAAAATATTTCTACTTGATGACATGAGGGTTGTGGAGATTGAACATAAATAAATAAGTAAATAAATAAATAGTGCTATTTATTTATTTACTTATTTAGTAGTATGCTTATACTTCCCATTAGAACGTAAACCCTTGTTTTATATTTTATGTGCAAATGTTAATCTACACTCAACTGAAGTAGTTACATATAGACTAAAAAGGTTTGGTTTGCTGAGTTAAAACCACCAGCATGACAAAATTATCATTTTGTTGTGTACTGAATTATTTCTTTTGCTTAAACCTAGTGGCCCAAATTCAGTAAGATTACTGACTGATCAAGTCATTCCACCCAGGAGTGGAATGGTTATGCTGGCCAGGCAGCAGAATCAGTACACAGACAATGCTTTCACTATGGACAATTTTAAAAAGAAAAATAGGCCACACACAACTGTAGATCTTTGTTACAAATCAGAAATCAAAACTCCTGAGGCAATGTGCCTTTGGCATGCTCAACACAGAAAAGTCTTTTACAGCAGAGCCAGCACAATTGAAAATGTGTCGTTCAACCATCAGCAATTTGAGGAATCTTTAAAGAGAAACAGGCAGCAGTTCTGTGAGGTGCACTGCTGTGCATAATGCCAATGGTGGAGAAACTCAGCACTGAGTGCTGTGATGTCGACCAGTCTGTGAACATGGTGCATTGTTTCATGAATTGTTCATTCATTCATTTTCTAAACCGCTTTATCCAATTCAGGGTCGCGGATGTTTCATGAATTGTTGACAGAAAATTACAGTTGTTGTAAAAATCACAGTATAAAAGGATTTTTTTCAAAACTGTTATGCAAAAACATTTAAATTAATAAATAAATCCATTCATCCACCCATTTTCTTAACCGCTCAGTCCAATTCAGGGTCGCAGGAAGCTGGAACCTAATCCCTGGGCGAGAGGCAGGGGAAACCCTGGACAAGTTGCCAGTCCAAGTAATTAAACAAGCAAATAAACAAATAAATAAATAAACTATGTTTTGGTTGTGTGTGCTACACTGAATAATTATATGTAGAATATTTCCTGTAGGGCAGTGGTGTTAACAAAAAGCGCTTGTTTAATCTGTTTTTGCTGCTGTCATATTCAATTCAGCTTTATTTGTATAGCGCCACTTTACAGCAATGTTGTCTCAGGGCACTTTACAGACACATCAGTTCAAGCCAATTCAGTATGAAGCATGCACAGCTTTTGTGTTTGTTTGGAGCATTTTTGTACAGAGCAGGACTGTAAAACTTTTGAGTTTCATTGATCTAAGAAGTCATGATTGTAACAATTAGGATGTTTGCTAAAGTTGTTATGCAGTAAAATACTACATTTTGCACATTCTTGTTCATCTGTTCTACATTTTAAAAACAAAAGTAAATAAATTGGTTAACTTGTTTATATGTATCTTCTTTGCCAATGTTTTCATATGTTTAAGTCAATGGTTCCCCACTATCCTTCCAGTTTTTAATAATGTGTCTGACACTTCTTAACCCAGTTTTAGTAGTTTCTAGAATTCTGTCTCTGCTTGCAGTATGCCAGTGATTTGACCCTTTTTTAAACAGAGTAACATCTTTACCATGACTGATGGATGTGTCTTTCCGTATGGTTGTTTAGGAAATGGGAATCTACTCATGGCAACAGTTGGGGTTAAATAGCTTGCTGACAGCTAAAAGATAACTGCAGGTTACAACTCTTCTTTTAGGTCAGCGTACAATGTGTACAATGCATTTGCCACTGGGTACCATGGTGGTTTAGTGGTTTGCACTGTGGCCTCACAGCAAGGAGGTTGCTGGTTTGATCCTCAGTTTGCGGAAAGTTTGAACAGCAGTTTTTCTGCATTTTTATCCCAGTGTATGCATGAGTTCTGTCTGGGTGCTCTGGGATCCTCCACAAAACATGTGGTTTTAGTTTAAATGCTAAATTGATCACTTCTTTTAAGTCGCTTTGGATAAAAGCATCTGCAAAATGACTGTAGAATAGCAGAAAGAAGTGTTTTGTGAATTTGTAGTTGCATCTTTAATGGTGTATATCCTTAGCTTTCCAATGGTAAACAACATGTGTAGGCACTTGGAAAGGGGACTGAGTAAAATACACATTAATTTGTCAAGACCCCCATATCTGGAAGGTTTGACATTTATGGTTTAGATTTAGGTGTGGTTAAACACAATGACAGAGTCCTCTGATGTTCCTCTTTACTTTGACAAAGCCTCTTCACATGACTAACCTTTGAAAAGTCTGAGCCAGAGAAGTTATATGTCAGAAGATGATTGTGAAACAGGACTTGAATGAGACAGCGGGCTGTTTGATCCTAATCCTCAATGCGGAGAATAGTATAATCCTGTAAATTCAAAACCAGAATGTATTATTCTTGAAAGAGAGCGCTCCTGAAGTTCTTTGGGAGAGAGTTCATAAAGGTTTAAGATGTGTGTGTCAGCAGAGTTTCACCTGTCTCAGATATAGAAATGGGATTAATCCACCTAGCCTTCTTTCACTTCTGTCTTCTAGTTAAAAATGGGGAATGAGCATTACATTTCCAGAAGGCATATCAGGTAAACTGAAAGTGAAGATGTGAGTATTTACAAATGACGTGATACCTAGTTTTTTTTTTTTTTTTTTGTTTTTGGTTTTTTTTTTTTGTATGTTTTTTTTCAGAATGTACAACAGTAATAAGAAAAACACTCAGATGTTTTGGGGTCTTGGAAAGTACAATAAATGCCCCCTAACAATAAACAAAACAAGTAGACGCCAAAGAGACAAAAGAAAGGAATAGTTTTCAAATTTGCATTGGACCTTGTTTTATTTAATATATTTTAATTTACTGTGATTCCAAAGGGATATCCTATCCATCTTATGTAAGTAAGAGTAGATAATTTATCTGAATTGCACCTTCAGTTAGACAATTGCTGGTTCAGAGCGCTGAAACAAAGTGTGTTTCTGATCTACAATAACATTTACAGTTTGTGTAATATACTTCTGATTAATTTGGTATAAATGTCTTTATGTTTAACTTACAAGAAACTCATCACTTCTACAATTCACATCGTGCACCCGCTTACAAAATTTGGTATCGTTGGTGAATAGCGCCACCCAGTGGTTATAATATTCACTGCAAATATGACTGATCGTTGCAAACTGAACTGAGTTTTTGCTGAATTTCTCTTTAAATATTTTTGATATCTTCTTATACCACCCTTGTGATTTTCAGTTGTTATGTTAACTTTTTTTTTTTTCTTTTTGTGGATCTGCAACTCTGTTTCCAAAAGCAAACAAGTTGCAGCACCACAAGAATTATGAGGACTTCTGAACCTGCACTTCTGAACCTTTGTTCTAAACAAAACATGTTTTCTTGTTCTTTTTAAATAATTCATTTTAGTTATCAAAAGTTTTCTGGAATTTTCTCATATTTTCCTTTGATGTGCCAAATGTTTTCAGTTAATTATAGATTTGGACATACATGTAGATCAATTTAACCCTGATTCTTTTGCCTTAGAGGCATGGCGTTGTGATTCATAACAATGCTTTTTTTTTCTTTCTTTTTTTTAAGTTACATTAAATGTAATAAGCGTTTCATTTTATTTAATAAACCAAATCAGACATATAAATTCAACATAAAATCTTCCAGTTGGAATAAAAAGTAGTCAAAGATCAAAAATATTGTGCCTGCTTTATTTTCACAATCATCAACAAAGACATTGAGGGACACAACTTTTTAGTACGTTGCTGCTCCTCTCCTCCAACACGCAGCTTTTGGGAATTTGTTGGTGTTAAATAATAAGCGACATTTTCAACTATTCACTGTCAAACAATCCACATATTTCGGACATCAGTGTTCTCCACTGAGGGGGCGTGTTTCTGACCTCAAAGTTGGGAGGGCATTTACGGTAAACTAGAGTTTGGACAAAAGGGAAGTACAAGGATATACTACGATCACACAAACGCCATTTCACGAGAATGGGGAAGTTCATTTGAACATAAGTGATTATATAAATATACAAAATAGATATAGTGCTTAAGTGACTTTAAATATACATATAAATATCCCATAAATGAGCATTTCTAAAAGCAGTGTTTCCCATTGTTGCTAATGATTACGACGTAGAATCCCAAAGTCGGAGCTTTGTGGAAGTCCCTGAAGGCATCCTGAGTTCGCGGCTGGTCACTCAGCCTCTCCGCTGTAAACAGCCGGTGTCGAGACGGAGGCCAAGTAGGAGTGTGTTCAGCAGACTCTAAACGGGCTTTTTCAACCATGGTAAGCCAGGAAGTGTCCTCCTTTTATATACTCTTAATACATATGTCATTTCAAAAACGTACATACTTTGTTGAGTCCATGTGTGTGTTGAAGCCTCTGTCTAAACTTCGGACCCCTGCTGGAGCAGTTGTTTCTGTAAGAAAACAAAACCAAAGCAAAGAACTTGTTGATTTTAGCTTTAGCGGAAGCGGAGCTTCTAGTTCTAATAACACCTTGTTTTAGCATTGCAGTTGCGTGTCAGAATAATTTTACAGCAAATGAATGGTCGGCTTTGTGTTTATAGTCTTTGTGTGTGTGGGTGTGGGTGTGTGTGACTGTGACTGTGTGTGTGGGTGTGTGTGTTTGTTTTCCAAGTGTTTTACTTCTTACATAATAGTTTAAAAGTTGACTAACTGATATGGTTTTCAGCTCTGACTGGAAACAGTTTATCTTCTTCAGTTTCACACAGGTACGTAAAACTGAACAACAGGGAACCAGTGTTGGTTAATACTGTAATGTAAATCCTCCAGACAAGTTCCTCATAATAAGTTGCTTATTAACTGGGTCTGTACTTTGGATTGAAGAAAATACCTAGCATTTTATGCTGGAAACCTGAAACATATAGTTTGTGTTAGGAAGGTATCACACTGTACATCCCTACATGCATATGTGTACTTGTCTAAAATAGGAGGACCTATATAAGTAAGAAACCAATAGGAGTTGGAATAGTTTTATGATTATATTGTTGTTATCATTACAGGACTTTTAACGTACCTACAATGACTATCATGGAGGACACTGGCGTGCACATTCTTGGCTCTGAGCTGCCAGCTATGTTTGATGGTATGAAGCTGGCAGCAGTGGCTGCTGTCCTCTACATCATCGTTCGATGCCTGAACCTAAAGAGTTCCACAGCACGACCAGAAGTAATCTACCAGGACACGCCGCTCAGCCGGTACCTGTTCAAGTCTTGCCCAACAATGACCAGAGAGTGAGTTTTACATATTTATTCTTCCCTTTTATCTCAGTCAGATATAGATTGTTGCCAAACAGAGATACAAAAGACCAGTATCATGTTGGACCCAGTCATGCCACCAGAACAGCTCTCATCCTTAGGAATATGTATGAGGAACATAATTTTTGCACAAGGGCACTCCCTCTGCTGGGAAGCATTTCTAATAAGGGATTCTACGAATAGGACCAATACTTTTATCTATGCAAGTCTGTGGTTTCAAAGTTTTGAGCGATAGATCCATTTATGTAGTTTATGTAGTAATGACCCTTCAAGAAAATTTCTTACCACCCTACACTAGAAGGGTGAAAACAACCAGTGTTGTCCTGGTGCCTGGAAGAGAAATTGTCATGGTGAACTTTTACATATTGAGACTGCTTTTAAAATATATTAGAATATATAATAGTATGAAAAAGTTGAATGTGATCTAATTAGTAAAGCTTCCTTAAAAGTGAGTACAAACCTCCAAAAGAGATGCACTACAACTTAAAGAAGTAATCAGTTTGGTGCAGCAGGACCAAAGGCATGGCACGCATCAGAGATTCAGGTGGGTCATGTCAGCAGCAACTAGTGAAGCATCAAGCCGCTCACTTCCAGCAAAGTGCTGCAGGTAGAGTTTTCATGTTTTAGTAAACCTTTTATTTACGGTGACTAAGCATTTCTTTTATTTATGTGCGGTGGAATACGTCTGGTAGACATAGTAGAGTGTAATGTTTGCTTTTGAGCATGTATTTCAGCACATCAACTTTATTATTCATCTTGTGAGCTATTAGTGACGACTATTTTTGCTATTTACAATGGTTTATACTGTTTCACTGGAATCTTTTAATTTCATAGCATTAAATTAGTAACAAAACTATGAAGTCATCTCAGTTTACTGGACTGTTCAGTAAAAAGGCCAACAGTCCGATGGATTTATCTGCATCCTCTTGTTGAAATGGAGTGCATGCATGTTTGTGATCTCTGCTGGGACTCCACTAAACATCCACAGGGCTGCAATTACAGCTGACTTATATAATATGGACTGTATGGTCCTTCTCTTCAGATACATTCCTCCCTTGCTTTGGGGGAAGAGTGGTCATCTCCAAACAGCACTGTATGGCAAGATGGGACGCATCAACACTCCAACACCCCATGGGGTTCGCATGTTCCTCCCAATGCAGGATGGCGCCACAGCAACCTTTGACCTCTTTGAGCCTCTTGGGGACCACAGCACAGGAGGTCAGTGGCAAATAGTCCATCTGTTTTTACAACTAAGCAGCTCACTTTGTGGATTTAATGATATGGCTGATGTCTTTCTTAAAGACTTTATTTTTTATATTGTATGGTTCTTTGTCTATTTCTTCATGGGTTTATATGCTTGCTTGGATCATGAGTACATCAGCCTCAAGAATGCACAAGCAGAATCAACTCTAATGAACTCCCACGGGGGAAAATACCATGCATTACAGCAGCCAATTAAATCAACACACACACAATATCCTCTTTGCACTCACCCATGACTTCACTTTATGTTTTTGTGCATGTGTTCCCACTTTCTTTGTGTGTTTATGTATATATCAGATGATGTTACCATGGTAATCTGCCCTGGGATTGGTAACCATAGTGAGAAGAACTACATTCGGACCTTTGTTGATTACTCCCAGCGGCAGGGTTACCGCTGCGCCGTCCTCAACCACTTGGGAGCTCTGCCTAACATGGAGCTCACCTCGCCACGCATGTTCACCTACGGTAAAACAGACAATGCATCACTTTTGCTGAATTTTGAAAACCGCTCACCTAAACTAATTACCCAAGAGCTCTTGTGAAGCATTACCAAACTACTGAGATGACCTAACATTTTGCTAATCTAATCAGTCCAAATAACTGTCTCACATTTTGAAAATTATGTCTCTTGGATTCAGGTTGTACATGGGAGTTTGGGGCCATGGTGGGTTATATAAAACGTGCTTTTCCTCACACAATGCTGGTGGTTGTTGGATTCAGTCTGGGAGGAAACATCGTCTGTAAGTTCCTGGGAGAAAACCGATTCAACCAGGACAGAGTGCTGTGCTGTGTCAGTGTTTGTCAGGGATACAGTGCCCTAAGGTTGGTAGACAACACAAACAAATGACCTGAAATAAGATTTGATCCCGTGGGGGGGGGGTTGTTGTTGACATTTTTATTTAGAGGCTTAGAAAATACATATTTTATGTTATAAAGTAATCCACTCATTCTAAAAACTTTTTTTTACATTCAGGGCCCAGGAAACATTCCTTCAGTGGGACCAGTGTCGGAGACTTTACAATTTTGTGTTGGCTGACAACATGAAGAAGCTCATCCTGTTACACAGGTGAAGAAACAATCTTCACAGTTAGAGACAAGGCTGATTGTGAACGATTTAGCAAAATGTATTAATTCCTCGAGCCATTATTTAACTTTTGTATGTTTTTTGGAGGGGGTCTGAAAAAGGATTTAGTCTCATGCCCTGATTTGTCTGAATGCTCATATTGTTGTACAGGGGCACTTTGTTGGGCATGACCTCCAGCAACATTGGCCACGCAGACCTGAACAGATTGTATGCAGCCACATCTCTGACACAGATTGATGACAATGTCATGAGGTAAAATGCTGCGTTTTGAACGTCAGCGATCTTGATCTAACACTGATGTTAACCCATAATTTCCACTGCAGAAAATTCCATGGTTATGGTTCCTTGAGGGAGTACTATGAGAAGGAAAGCTGTGTCCACTACATACACAAAGTGAGCAATTACATCTATTATTACTACTGTAGTTGCTATTTATGCCTGTATTGCTAAAGCAAATACTAAATTAAATTGAAGGCCTTAATATTTATTTTTTACTATTGTACTTGTTGATGAGTTCTCAGAAAACAGTCTCACAAAAATGTTTGAATGAATACTAAATTTGATAGTGTATGTCTACAAACTGAGCCAGAGTTTTGCCTGCAGGTCTCTGTACCCCTCCTCCTGGTAAACTCCTCAGACGATCCACTGGTTCACCAGTCGCTACTGGCTATTCCACGCACACTTGCAGGTTAGTGGTTAATTCCAAAAAACAGTCACAAGGTTTGTATGAAAATGGAAAAATCTGAATCTGGTTTTAACATATTTTTTTATATGGAACAAAAGGCACGTTGGATATAAAAATATATCTATTTCCAAGTTTCTTTCGCTTTTTAGTTCTTAAATAGGAAATTCTGAACTGCTAGAAATTGTTCAAGGGCCCAATATGTTTATAATAGTGTATTTTCACAGTCACTGTGTTTTTTGGAAGGGATTGGGGTGGGAAGGTTGTTTAGAACATGTAGTCGGTGAAAAATTAGCTTCTGTCAAAGTCAAGTCAAAAAGACTTGCACCACATACTGCAAAACAGCTCTATCCCAAGGTCTGGATCTAAACATCTGTGATTAGAGCCATTTGAAAGAAGCAGCGACAAGATCTAAGCATTGCATATAAGTCACATCACAAAAACACTGTCATTAAACTTCTCTGAACTTTTGAATTATGTTGCACTTTTAATTGAAGAAAACTGGACATCAGTAGCTGGCATTGATTGTTGTTTCCATGGATACAATAAACAAGATTTCACAGAGGCCTTAAAATCTTTTTTTCTTTTTAAATAAAGAGACAGAAGATTTGGTGAGAGCAGTAATGTGTGAGGTTGTTCAACCTGGCCCTACTTCAGCTGATGTCCTTCAACAGCTGCAGTAGGCTAAACACGTGACAAAACTAACATGTATTTGTTATATTTGTCTCGTATTTGTCATTGTCCATATCACAACAAAACAGAAACCATTAAATATTGAGCAAACTGATATTCATGTCTCCAACAAATAATGCAAAATAACTTATATCTAAGTATGATAAGACAGGGAAAATAGTGTTTTTTTGGACCGATGTTTCTGCGTTGCTCCCTGTTAAAATGCAGCAAAATTTGAATGAGGTGCAATCCAGTGAAAATTGTTTGGCAACACTCATTTTTTACATCCATCTGAACAAGATCCCAAAATTTATCTACTAATAAATATTCACCTTTTCTCAGATTAAGGTTTATGGTCAAACAAATGTGCCATAATGATATTAAGGTTTTATTGTTTATTGTATGTCTCTTTCTTCCTTTTTCTTTTGTCAAATAAACGTTAAGATCAGTCACCAAACCTGAGCAAAATCAGTGTAAAATGGTCCAGTGTTTTTGTCAGCCGAGGCAGAAATCGCAGTATTATATTTCTCATATAGTTTTAGAATTATATAACTACTTATAATATCAGTTTTATTGTCATTAATGACACAGATGACAATTATGGTTTGAAAAATTGACAGGGGTGTAGAAACCTGATACGTTAGTCTGGAAAAGTAGGAATCATGCTTTCAAGCATGAAAGTCACTGGTGTTGCTGTCCAAATTTAGCACAGTGGCTGCATTAACCAGTCAGTTGTGCATGTTTAGTTTGTTTATTCAAAAACAATGACTAGATCTGCAAAACATTTCCCACAGTTACACTGAATTAAAAAGCGTGAATGAACCTGTTGTCCTTCCTCAAGAACCGGAAAGACAGTGTTGATAACATCTTGCCGCAGCTATCTGCTCAACACCATTCAGCCCAGACGATACTGTTGAATTTTTCAGGGCTATGTGATCTCCCTCGGCTTTAAGGATTTTGTGGTGTGTGTGTGTGTGTGTGTGTGTGTGTGTGTGTGTGTGTGTGTGTGTGTGTGTGTGTGTGTGTGTGTGTGTGTGTGTGTGTGTGTGTGTGTGTGTGTGTGTGTGTGTGAAGGTTTTTCGGGCCAGGGGTTGCTGATATGTCTCACATTGGCAGCACACGTGCAGTGACCTTATTGTGTGTTAATTATCGTGTAATAACTTCGAAGTGAACTAAGAAAAGTAAAAACTGGACTAGTACTTCAATGTAACACATCACATTTTTTCAGCTTTTTTTCTTCTAACACTCACATGTTCAAAGTCAAGTAAAGTAAAATCAGAACACATAGAATATGGCTTCTTTTTTTTTTCCCATGTAGATGATGTAATTACCCTTTACTGTACTGACCTGTAGCACACAGGAGCGTTATTAAGATACAGATAGGCAAAGCTTGGAAACAGAATTTTAAGTTTCCTCATCAGTATGCAGTATTTTACCAAAAGTCTCAAGTACAGATGGTGAGAAAACTGGCCCTGTACGAAGTGAAGGTGGAGTCGTGTAACGGTGCGGGAAAGGAAGGTGGTGCAGAAACCAACCATCTTGGCCAGTGACCTTGTGAGTTACTGAGCACCATACCTCCACATTCAAAGTAGGGGGAGCTTAATTATTTATTGCCACACAGACAAGATTGTGGCAGCTTGAATGAACTGAACGCAGATATCCAGAAAACAAAAGTGAAACATTTTTGCTCAAGAAGTTGCATCTTCATAGACCTTTAAGCACAGCGTTTGTGAAAAGTGTCATTTTTCAGCAGCTGCTGGATGTTCCCCCCCCTGTTTCTGCTGTTCAGCCTCATAGAGGGGAGAAACCAGACACCTTGCACAATAAGATTGTTTGCAAAGTCATTAATAGTCTCTACTCGTTCTTGCAGTTCATTCAATAAGCATCCTGGTAATGACAATAAATAAATAAATGACAAAAAACTTTGCAGTGTAACACTTTTAATGCTTCACTGTTTGCAGATGAGGACCTAGTTTTACATTTGTTTCTGTCCTTTTGCTCACTCAGACATGTTACTTAAACTCTTTAAATATGTAGTAAGAAACTGCATGTGCATGGGTCAACTTTCTGTTTTGCTGCTCCAGTCTTTGATCTGACTTTGCCTGACTTGCATACATACTTGAAAGACACTTGGAAGAAACCATCAATTAAACTTCAGGGAAGTAATTTTTGGATTTGTACAGCTGACATGAAATAGAATTCCAGTTCGATGCTTTGTCTCTTCTGCTAACGGGATAACCAGAGTTTTGTTTTACCGAGTTTCTTAAAGGTCTTAAAGAAGCACTGCAATTCTTCTAAAGATTTTTTCAGCTGTACACCCGCTATCGGCAGCTTATTCATCATCCATCTCACATCCTTACAGTATTTTGCAATCTCTCTAGACAGTAAAAGACAGTTTTGACTCATCTTTTCTCTTGCTCTTTCTTTTTCTCTTTCTCTCTCTTCCTCTAATAATGTTTGTGCATTTCTTTATATGTACACATTTCTATCCATCTTACTTTTCAGAGAAGATGCCCAATGTAATGTTTGTCCTGACACAGCACGGAGGCCACATGGGCTTCTTTGAAGGAGCTGTGCTGTTCCCGCAGCCCCTCACCTGGATGGACAAGGTTATTGTTGAGTATACAGATGCAATCTGCCACTGGGAGAAGAGGCAGCCGGTCAACCAGAAGAGCACTAACCAAGATTTGGACTCTTCACGACAAAGCACAGGGATGAAGCTCAGCGGGTAATGGAGACATGCATGTCCAGGGACAGACTCCCAAAGGCAAAACAAGCACGTGCTCAAGCCCAGCTCTGCATATCTGCTCAACTTCAGCACTAACGACTGTACAGTCAGTCATACTGGAAATAACACCTGCAAGAGTGATGTGGCCTGTTCTAAAATGTTTCACTTAGCCGCCACTGTAACAGCAATCTGCCCTCTGCTGGTTTGTGGGAGCTGCAGTGTTTGATTTAGCTGAGAGGTGAACTTCAGCTACACTGTAAAGACAACCTTTTACTTTCAGACTATTTTTATACACATTTTCTACTCAAATCATTCCTTAAAATGCTCATTCATCTTAGTATTTATAAGTCAGTTTACATAGAAGCAGCACAGTATAGAACAAGAGAAAATCAAAGTGACCTAATATCAATGAGGTAAAGGAAGATTCCTGATGCAGCTGCTGTGATGAGTACAAATTGTTAGTACTCTTTTCAGATATCTTCAATTCCTTAATATGACATGTTTGAAGAGAATGTGGCTGCTTGTTGCAGGTTAAATGCGATAAAAACACCTCACTTTATATTTCTGTTTTTGCACAGTCGGCCATCAGGCCGTGATGTTGTTGCTATCCTTAAAAACAAAAATGAGAGTCCCAATTTTTTCTTTGTTTGTTTTTTTTGTTTTATTTTGTTTAATGAAACTTAAATCTTGAAACTGTGCAGGCACTTTATACAAACTGGCTGTAGCCTGGTAATCCCAACGTTGCACTTCTTGGTGTAAACCATTTTTTTCCCATTGTACTATTTCTTTTTTTTTTTTTTTACTTCATAGTAAATCTACCTTAAAAACATGCATTGCATGTTGGTTATCACTCTTCTGTCTCCTGGGGAAGATGAAGCGTTCAAGTGGTTTTGTTATTTAAATGCAGCTGTTTACACGGGTTATTACTTGCTTGAGTAAATGCCCTGAAACAATTCTGCTGTCAAAAAAAATGGATGAATTACAAGAAAAGATGGAAAAGAAGGTGGAAAATACTACATCTAGAACATTAAAAATTGTCCCTCTGAACTTTCTTCTATTGAAATTGTCATGATATCAATAGAAAACGTGCTGGTTTAGCTTCTTTTACAGTAAAGCTTTTGTGTCATGTGGCAGTGTGAACATCAAATGTTATGGAAAACATACTGATGAACAACTCAACAACTCAACTCAACTCAAAACGGGTCCAGAAATGGCATTTTTGCTTTCTGTAATTTCTTTTTTGACGTCTTTCATTGATATTCATCAGTTTCCTGAAAACATCCACAGTTTATTTAGTAAACTACAAACAGTTTGTGCAACTCAACAATATTTAAATCCTGTTTACTTGCATTAATCAATAACCAACTTTTAAAACAACTTCTATCGGCTTAACTTAAATTCACCACTGCCTTATATGTGCAATGTGTCCCGTTTGACTGTTTTTGCACTTTATTGGATTAATAATTTTTTGTAACATGAATCAGCTTGTTTTTTTTGTTTTTTTGTGTGTTTGTTTAATATTGTGTTTGCTCTAATGTAAACAGGCTGAACTAATCCGTTAATAAAAAAATTTCAAGCGTGTGTATTTATATAAATATTTATATGTAGAATGAAAATCACCAAACTTTGTATTTATATACAATTTATTGTACATTTATTGACATTATTGGTGCACAAGACAGCACAATGGGACAAGCTTGGTTAAATCCATTCTATAGCAAAAGCTAAAAGAAAAACACACACATGAGACAGGCACTTGTTGAAATTTCAGCCTTGTATTTCATGTGAAGACAGAGACGGAGGGTGGAAGCTGAGAAAGCTGGGGCCTGCCAGTGTTAAAACAAGCTGTGTGGATATCTGGAAGCTCAAAGAAGCACAATTAAACATGAGTGAGACTGAACATTATTTGTTTAAAAGAAGGCAATCCTGGAGTTAATGTGTATATTTAAGTGAAGTGCTGATTATATACTGAAGCATAAGTTTTTAGATGATATACTACCTCCAGGGCAGCCACAAGTTTCTACTGGTTTGACATGTAAAGCAATGTGCAAAATTGTGAAAGCTGCTTAAAATAAATTCACTACAGTGAACATTAGTCCTCTGAATGTTTAACAGTTTCAAATTTATTAAATTTTGAGTGTGGGTCTTTAGCAAACTCTTCCCTGTTGGACACTTTTCAGGAAGCACAGCTCATTTTCAGTCCCGTGAGTGTTAAATAACACAATCGCTTTTGTTTTTCTGATCTGAACATTTTCATGGAGCCAAAAATAAAAGTAAAATCCCTAAATTATCACAGTGACAAATGACTTGTTATTTAGACTAGTGAGACTGAGGGGTGATTTCTATACTATATTGCTATAAATGTAAATTAATAGTTTCTTGGGCGACACCTTTGTTAAAACAAGTTTAAAAGCCAATTCAAAAACAGCTAATTAGTGAAGCATCTTTGTCTTCTTTGTTCTTTACACCAGGGTTGTCCTTTTAGTCTCTCTGCTTCTTACTCACCTGATTAAAATGAAATGGGTCTCCTCTACAGCCGGTTCAGTTTCTCCACAACTGTTACCCACCAGTTCATGTGGGCCAGCTGAAGCAGGGATGCATTGTAAACCAGCAGAGCGTTTAACCTTGAGGACTGGATTGGACTACTCTGGTCTACACTGTCTCTAAGGGCTGCTATTTAGCAGCTTTTTATTGTTTTCACACTCTAGGCATAATGGGTCACGATGACAAGAAGCTGTTGTTACTTTTGATTTGATTCAGGTGTACTGGAGCAAGGAAACATTTGAAAACTACAGTATAACAGACCTCGAGGACCGTGGTTTGACACCTCTGGTCTGTAACGTCATATGAAGTTGTAAAGTGCCAGCTGAAGGGCTTGTACAGTACACAATATACAGCAGAGTGAAATGCTGGTAACAAACCTTAGATGATCTTACTACTGCATGTCTGTGCTTTATTAGAACCACTTTTAATTTCTCACACACTCATGCCTTTAATAACATCTGTTCCTACAACCACACAGCAAGATTGGACTTTGATTCTCCACTGTCCTATAGGGGTGTGTAATACATAAAGACCCTCAGCTTTCTCTGAGGATGTTTAGTCAAACAGCTTGGCAGCCGTTGCCTTGCCGTCATACTTGGAGCCTTTTCCGTCAAACTCGGAGGGAAGGATGTCTGCGTCAAACTCCTTGTAATAGTTTTCCAGCTCATCTCCATGGACAAACACCTAAACCAAGGACAGCAGCTGTTAGCGATGTTTGAGACTAGAATTAGTCATAATTTGATTTACTTGGTATTTACAGGACATATGTTGCTTTATTTCTAAGATGTTTTATAGCAGCAGTGGTCAATGGGTCTTCATTAGACCCCTTGTTTCTGCTCCCAAAGTATCTTGATATGCTTTAAAACCATCATTCTACCTCAGTGTCATTGTTTTTCTACTGTTTTTTTTTAACTGACTCACTCTCTCTAGGAGCTTGCTCTTCATGAGTGGTTTGACCACGTTGTAGGTGGTGGTGAAGTACCAGGGCTGATGAATGAAGTGCACAGCTTTGAAACGTGCAGGGAAGGAGTCCTGGTGGAATACAAAGAGCAGCGGGCATTTGTCTACAATCCTCTAAGGGTCTTCATTTACTATCCTACTGATCTATTACGATCTAGATTCAACTAAAGGTTTAAATTGACTCCTCCCACCTGCAACATGTCCACCATCTTTTTAAGCTCAGTTGGTTTGATTCCTGAAGCTTGCTGCATGGTAAAACCTTTGAAGTTTTCAATGATGCAGAACCCATTGATCTGAGTTTCCTCATTCTCCAGGAGCTTCTCAAGGATCACACAATAGGCACGCAAAATCTGTTGGCATATTAACATTCTTATCGTTTTTCTTTAAGTTGTAAGAAACATCTCCAGTACATGCGGCTACTTAGGCCTGATCAATGATAGAGAAAGCCTCTAGGTATACAAAATTAAGCCTGTACCTCATCGAAGGTGATCTCTTCATAGTCCCAGTTCTCAATGTTGAAGAGCAGAACCACACGGCCGTATTTGTCTCTACTGTGCAGGATGCCGGGATAGCCGGCCTCGATGGTGCTGCGTACGGCCTCTGGGGTGAGATTCTCAAAAAGCTCAGGATAATCTTTCCTGAAGCGAACGTATCCTGGATAGAGACACAGTAGAATCACTTGATTACCAATGGAAACTCAAACACCTCACTTGATGAGAATTTGGCACAGTTTTGAAGAACACCATGGATCACAGTGGAGTCTTAATGGACTGATACAGCAAGTCACAAATGAATCCCTGTGGTTGTATCATGAAAATTTGTTCAAATTGACAACTTGGCTATATTTTTATGTAAAAAACAAACAAAAAAGTGCATCATCAGCCAGTCATCTTGACTTACCCTTCATAAGATCGAAGGCTCGGGGCACGTCGTACTTTCTGGCACGAATGAAGCGAACCAGCAAACTGTCTGGTTTCTCCCCGAAGGTGTCCAACACCCCCTTGGCCAGATCATCTCCTGCATCTGCCTTCTCCTTGATTATTCCTCTTAGCTCCTTCACTGCAGACACTCGCTTCTCGTCTGTCTCATTCAACTCATCCTTGGCCTGCAGGGAGAGTCAGAACAGACAATTATGTGTATGTTTAGTCAGATACTTTACATTATTTCATATTGTCAGATAATTTAGTGATTGTTATTATTAAAAGGTTCAATAAGTGGTGGGTTTTTGTTTAAATAAGCTTTTAATTCAAGTGTCAAGTTAGACATTTTCACTTGCAGCTGACAAGCTGGTTTAGCCAGTCACCTGCAAAACTGAGTACTTTGATGCACAGAGATTCTTACCCAAAGCTTCTAAATAAGAGAAACTTTGCAACAGTGAAACTGTGCACCTCCTTTTGTTATAAAAGGGTGTCTGACATCATGTCAAAGCCTTGATACAGTTTGAAAAATCATCTTTGTACCACTGTATCTGCTTATTTCTCCATGATTTTTCCATTTAGGGCTTAACATGCTAGATTGACTTCAAGAAAAGATGCAGGAATTACTTTCAAACCTAGACATGACCAACAATTAATGCACAGTGTTACTGATAGTCAAACCTTCCTGGAAATTCCATTAATGTGCCTAGAATTTCACATCATCATTTTTAAATAAGCTAACTTCACCTGTCATTTCTAACCTAAGTGTTAATTTTTTTGTTTGTTATTCTTAATGTTGTTTGCTGGAGTTTTTTTTATATCAAGATTGTAACTGTACAATAATCTAGGGATGTTATGTATTTCCTGTATGTACAGAAGGTGGATTGTTCTTGCAGGTGACACTGCGAAGGCCTGCAGTGCAAGCAAGTCAGTGGTCTGTTGTAGAAGTTTTATTTCTTGAGCTGACCAGGAAATGGTTTGATAGTTTTAACATCATTTCTGTTTCGGTGGAAAAATCCGATCTACCTTCTGCCTGGTGTGATCTGGCAAGTTGGCACATGGTCCAAACACTGGCCCGTGGTCCTTGACGGTAAGACGTTCCAGCTTGGCCCTAAGTGCTTGCTCCTCCTCTGACACCATACGGTAGGTTCCACTCTGAGGAGAGACAGGACAGTGATACAACTTGTCATTGTTTAGACTGAAAAACTGAAAGGTAAAAAAACAACAACAACAAAGATGATCAATACTATAGCTGTTACAGATTCAGTCCTGTATGAAGCTGATATTTCTTTCATTCTAAAACAACTCTGTCCTATGAGAAACCTTTAAGCTTCCAAAAAGTTTGGGTAAAAACTAAATGTTTTTGCGTGTCGACATAATTCTCTCACATGATTTGGTTGTACTGTGTGAGCTTTAAAACATTAATAATGCATGAGTCAGAGTGCCTGTCTGCCAGTTGCAGGAGCATAATCAATAGGCCACAGTGTTTGGTTAATCTTCCTCACATGAATCCAGTAAAGCCTGTAAATACATAGTAAAGACTACTTGTGGGTCTGAGGCAAGGATCAGAGATTAACAGCTAAGGCTACTGTAGCTGTTGACTAAACAATGATAAAGGAATTTGGCCTTGCAAAATGTGGAGCTGCAGCCAGAGGAAGATGTTTGTTAGGAAGGAGATAAGGTGTGAAGGATTGAGGATCGTTTTTCAACCTTCTTCTCCTCCAATACACCTGATTAATGGAGATCTACAGATATTAGACCTCTTTGCACAGTTTTGTACAAGTAAAAGTGTAAGTACTTACGACCACAGCCATGCTTTCTGCTCTTCAAATCAGCTTTGGATAGTCTGGGGGGAAAAATATGGGAGGAATTTGTGATTTCCAGTAAATACAAGAACAATTGCCACTCTGTGCAGCATGTTAATCCCCCTTTCATCTCATCCTCTGTGCTCTCACACACAACCTTGATTATGCTATATTTGGTAGTTGCCCATTTCTAGATGATTTATAATGCTGACAGTCTTTTGCTTTAATTATGAATAGACACGCTGCTGTTAAACTATGCAAATATATAATTGGAAAATGAATATTATAGTTGTAATTATATCTACAATTATAAGCAAACAATCAAAAACATTTAATCAAGCT
Organism: Telmatherina bonti; assembly: GCF_933228915.1. Lineage (NCBI taxonomy): Eukaryota > Metazoa > Chordata > Actinopteri > Atheriniformes > Telmatherinidae > Telmatherina > Telmatherina bonti. The sequence goes on along the minus strand of NC_136620.1, from coordinate 21,078,752 downwards.
GACTTAGTATAGTGTCTTCATGTCTCTACAGTCTAACATCCACAGTTGTGATCCAGTTAATGTATTATTTCTTTTAGCGCTGTTGGTCTCAGTATAAGCTCCAAGATCCTCCATCTCTTTAGATGAGGGCAACAATTTTCAACTTGGAAAGATAATCAAATACATTTGGAGAAAAAAATCAGGAAATAAAAGGTTACTAGATACTCATACTTTATGCTATTATAGTAAGCAACAACAGTGTCCCTGGTTCAGACTGTTGACTAACAAACTGCAGTGTGAGGTGTAGAAGCTGTAAGGATGCTAAGAGGAATCATTCAAGTCCTACCTGAAGCAGATGTGAAGTAGCTGGCAAGAGTTGAAGGAGTCTGTGTGGAGCAGAGGTAAAGGGGACCTGTGATTTGTAGTGCTGGGATTAGTGGCGTCACACCAGATTACATCCAACAGATTGTTTTTTTTCTTTTCAATCAGCAAAAAAGTGCCAGTGGTGGGCCAGGGGGGCTGTGAGGGTGACATTGTGTGGCCAATAGCAAAAGGCACTCCTTTAACAAAAAATCAGAACCCGGACACATTTTAGATGATGTAATGCTGAATATAGATTTTAGGCAACAGGTGACTTCGTGTGGAGGGAGTGATTGTTTTCCAAGTAGATGTGAATGAAGGGACAAATGAATAAGAGCCTCCATTACTTGAATGATGGTCCTGATATTGTCATGTGATCAAGTCATAACCAATATTATCTTAGAGTAGCATTTATATCATCTAATTTTATCTGGTATATCCTGTTTACTTTAAATGTAATTCATTTGTGGTGATACCATTTCTTGATTATAATAGTGTTAAATTAAAAAATGTAATCAATGTCTTGAAGATCCATCAAAGATGTTGTAACATCATGTCAATGGACTGACTGAAATGCAAACATGTCCCAAAAAGTGTATTTCATAAATAATATAGCATTTTCATTCTTTTCAGTTTAGAATGTGGATATCTACTTTATATTTATATATATAAATATATATATATATATATATATATATATATATATATATATATATATATATATATATATATATATATATATACAAATATATATATATATATATATATATATATATAGATAGATAGATAGATAGATAGATAGATAGATAGATAGATATTCAGTAGCCATTAGACCTGAATCAGCACATGTAAACACACAAAACACATGTATAAAATAACATTTTAATGCACATCAAAAGATAAACAACCACCTCGGATTTGGATTTACTCAGGCACTCATATCAGTAAACATGGTCCCTAAATTATCCACAATTCCATGTGATCAGATTAGTTCCCACATATGCATTACATCTCAGTACAGAGAACACTGACACATTGCACGTGGTCGTCACTTTATTGGTTAGGCTGTGGATGGGGTGGATTTGTGTGGAGGTTACGATGTATGAATACATTTAATGTGTTGTACTATTTTTCACACAGTTTATTATAGTTCTTGTTTAGACACAGTTTATTATAGTTCTTGCTTTATAAAAGGGGAATATATCTGAGACAGACATGACATAAATCATTCATGTGGCCTGCTTGCAAAACTACTAAAAACTCAAATCCAGTGAGCCACTATTAGAGAACAAGTTGAGAGGAAAAGAGTTAATACAAACAATAAATTTGACTTATTCTCAGTTAGAAATATATTAAAATGTGATCCTGAAAGCACTGCCAAGGTGGACTAAACTAATTTGTTGATTTTCTTTCAGTCTCAGTTAGTAGACTGAGTGCACTTCCAGCAGCAAAGTTTATATCTGGAAGTATCCCATTTCCCACTCCATGATCCTGGGAGTTTGAACATTGCTGATGCACGTTTTAGCTCTGATGCAATGACAAAGAAGCAGGCAGCCAGCCAGTAATCTGCTAAATCAGGCTTGATCAGCTCAATAAAGCGATTTAGGGAACAAAATTAGATGGATTGAGCAAACAATACTATGCTCTGTTCTCACTATAGGTTGGGCTGTACCTCAATAAGGAACAAGAGCAAAGCCATTTACAGAATGCAAAATGAACAGGTCCACCCGCAGGTTCAGTTCAGTTTTGCCACAAAGCATCATAATCTGCCCCCCCCTCTTTCTAGAGAGCCTAACTGGCTCTCTAGAAAGATGGCTAATGCAAACTGATCTACAACAGCCTTAAGTTGTGTGGTGGTTTAGCTCATCACATGGATGCAGACTGAAGAAAATCAACCATTGTTAGAAGTTGATCCAGCCTTTGTGTAATGAAGTATCTTCCCAAAATAAAACGTAGTATACAGGTCAGCCCAGCTTTGCAGAGGTGGATTTAGTAACCTATTTGGACATAGTACTATCAAATGTCACATGCTAATGCTGCTAACAATGCTGCTATTTAAGTTGTTTCATCAGTGGATCAGGTAGGAAGCGCAATATTGGAGCTTTTCATTTCTAAGCAGCTTTGCCTTCAACCTTCACCTCACTACCATCATGTTTTATTCCTTTTTTTTGTTAATCACTCTATATTAATTCAATAGACAGCAAGACATTTTTCCACTTGACCTCAGATCAACTGAAATTTCCAGGGCATTATAGACCACAAGCATGGACTGTTTTTCTTTATCAGGAGTCAATATCATGTACAGGAAACAGTGCTAAAATTATTTGTAATTTTATGTTAAAAAAAAAACCCAAAAAACTGAAGCTCTTCTGTCATCGTCTTAAATAAATTTCAATGTGACCATACCATTTTAGGATCCACCTCTCATTTAGCCATTTTTCCATTCTTTGTTCATCTTGTGATGCTGTTTAATAAGTCAAATTGAGCATGTTTTATCTCCAACACAGATAAATACTGCTTCTATTCAAGAGTATGTCTCCATATTTATTGAAAAGCACTGAAATACCTTTATTTTTTTAACTAATGAACATCCTGAGTGTCTGTGTTTCAGTGCAGCTTTATCTTCCTAATCGTAAAAGAAAAACAACCACTTTCACAATAACTGAAACCAACCTTTACAGTTTAAATTTCACATTTTATTTGAACCAGGAGCAGCTTATCAGGGGAAATTAAATCCAAGTGGCACATCTCGATACATACCAGTAACACCAGAAACACTTTAAGTTACAAATTAAGGGTAGCAATTTCACAAAGTTAAAAGTTACGGCAGTGAACTTGTCTCCCTCTTCTGGCTGCGAATAATAAAACCAGCTGTTAGGCTGAATGACTATCCATGTATTATTTGCCAATTTTCATAATTACAGACAGCAGATCTTATGATTAAAAGTCCACCAGAAAGATTTTTTACCCGGAACTGATCAGCTTTATCCCAACTTTTTTTTTTAACTAGTTTGCTATAGATCAGCAATAACATCCCTTTATTGACATGTTAAAAGGTTCCACATTGCAGATTTTTATTTTAGACCAGTTTTTTTTCCCCCTTCAACAGCAAAAAACTTTTTTAAACAAGCATTGTTGTACTTAAGCACATCCTTATAGTGTGATCCATTTAATAGCACCATTTACTGCAATAAAAGGATTCAAGGTGAGAACTGCAAACTGCACATCAAATTACTCCACCTCAACTGTTATATATTATAACCTAAATTTTCTCTTGTAATTTTCATCAACAGAAAAGGAAATATGAGGTATTTTACCCCAAAAGTATAAATCTTTCCCTTTTATTGACAATCTGTGATGACATCATCTGGCCAATACTCGTCCTGCATATAATGATTAGACGAGGCGAAGCTTGGTTCGCTTGGCACGTCATCGTCTCTCAGCTTTCTTTGCAGCTCCTGCTCCCACTCCCCCTCTACCAGTTTGTAGAGATCAAGAGCAGCCTTAGCATCCTCCACTGGACAGTGACCCCTCCGTCCAACCTGGACAGAGAAAAACGAAGCGTCAGCCTGAACAACGTTTAACGAAAAAAATCACTACAATGAGAAAATGTAGGAAGATAAGACAACAGTCTGAATTATTTTTGATTATAGACACATTGTCAAATATTTCGCCCTTTTTTTAGAGACTTGTGCCAATTTTATAAAAGTAACCCATTTTTATTTTGCAGCAGGGTGTGACCATGCTCCCAACACTTACCTGTATTTCCTTATTCAGCAGCTTACTGGTCAAAATTTTGAGGGAGACACAGCGTTCACGAGAGAAACCAGCTAACCGGCTGAGTAGACGTGTTGTACTTGTGTCCCTGACCATGTGACACGGATGGAGAATGTCAAGCACTTCAAAGTCATTGTAGATGGAGTGGCCCACAATCACTTTGCCTTCCAGTATACTGAGGATCTGCAGGGGAGATTCAAGTTACCATTATATTAGGGGGGAAATATCACAAACAGTCGATATTTCTCAGACACCCCTTCTTTGGAGCTAGATTGTTGCACAAATCTACTTCCTGTTAAACCTGTTCTGCAGCCTCATCTTATAATTACAGAACAAGGTCAGCCACAAACTCAGCAAAAATAAATACATTTTTTTTAAAAAAGCATGAGCACATCTGAGTAGTAGCAGATTTATTATTGCTTGATCATGCCACATTACCTGACAAACACACACTAAACTATGAAATAATCATTATTACACTTCAGAACCGGTAATTAAGTTAGCAATCCTTACCTCCTCTCTGGCCTGAGTGAAGGGTGTGGCATTACGCAGATGATGCCTTCGGATGCCACTCCAGCGAGTTCTAAAGTCAGTTACGGGTTGACATGGTTTGATGTATTTATCAAACAGGACATTCCCATGATAGTCCAGGATGCTGCAGCGGGCCACCTCACTGCATCGCCCACCAGGCCCTGTCCCCACCATCTCACAGTCCAATGCCACCACTGACGTAGGGCTCAGGCATGGTGAACTCCGGCCACTGGTTGAAGGACTAGATTCAGAGCAGAAACCGCTGTCAACCTCCCAGCTGTCTCCAGAAACTGTTAAACCCTGGTGATCAGGCAAAGTTGTAGAGGGCTTGTGTTTCTTCACATCAACACTTTTGCTTTCACAGTTCAGAGTGCATTTATTTTCCAGATCTGGGTCACTCAATTTAGTTCTCTTTAGCGTATCCACAGGTTCCCAAGAGGTACCTAATCTTTTCATCTTTCTGTTGGAAATAATCATCTGATGTTGGCGTTTCTTCCTGGCTCTTGCATTCTCCATGGCTCTGATTAGTATCGCCTTTTTGCACAGATATCGGTAGTTGCCAAGAAGACCGCTTGAGGAGGCTTTATTATTCTCTTTTGATGGCTCTCCCATCTTTAAATGTCAATGCTGATTTTGTCGACATACCTGAAAAAAGTCAAATTTGGAGGGCATTGTAATTTAAATAGTGAAACATTTACAGTAAACCTTTTTTCGGCACTGAAACTCTAGGGCAGGGGTGTCAAACTCCAATCCTCAAGGACCAGTATCCTGCAGGTTATTGTTGTTTCCCTCTACCAAACACACTTGATTCAAATCAAATGGATCCTCTTGACAGCCTGTGTATTAATTTTGGTCAAGTGGGTTGGAGCATGGGGATAAACAAAAACCTGCAGGATACTGGCCCTTGAGGACTGGAGTTTGACACCTGTACTTTACAACACAGCACCATCAAAAGCTGCCCAGTTTTCAGGTTGCTAATCTACCTAGCGAGAAAGATGGCTAACTTTACCTCTTTTTAACCAAGTACAACAAAATCTGAGGATCAATGTAAAATAGTTCATAAATAATTCAGAGTAAAATGTATCAAATGTAGGAAATTCTTAAAGTTAAAAAACATTTAAACAACAAGCTATTATCAAATTACCATGCATAACTTAATATAACGTACTTTTTAAAAAAAAAAGGCCGAGTCCATCAAAGGACGTCCATGGAGAAATTCACGTGTTTAATAAGAAGCCCAATAAAACAAATTTTAAAAAAAAAAATTCTTTCAGAGATTTCCAGAGTTTAAGATTACGGTATTTAAGATGAGGCGACACGTAACTAGCTTGAGAAAATCATGTTAAATAGACCCAGACATCGTTCCTCAGATATCATAATGCATTTATCTTTATTCTTTTTTATTTATGACAACTCTGGATAATCTAAACATATTTAGTTAAAATAAAACTACATAACATACCTTATTAGGCAACACGTGTCCAGATCAACTGTATGGTAAACTGGTCATGTCCGGGCATGTCCGACTTTCAGGAAGCTGATTGGTTCATCTCTCTTTTTCTTTTATCTTCTGCTGAAACAAGCGCTAAATAACTTAGAGTCGCCCCCATGTGGCGAGACGTATTAATAAAATAAATGCTTTTATAGCCCGGTTGTTGAACCGAACTGTTCATTTTATCACTTCTAATTGTGTTCAAGATCACAGATGACTCACATTGAACTTTAGTTCAAGTTGAAATGAAACACCACAAATAACAATCCGGTTACTATTTAAGAAAAATTAAATATATATTAATTGGTTCCTGCCTTTACAGTTTAAATAACTTTTTTCTATTTTAATAAAAAAAAAAAACAGGATTTTTGAAGCTGCAGCTTAAAACAAAGACCAATGAAAGAAATATCTGATATAATTAAAAACTTTTTATTGGGTTCTACGCACTTTATTAAAATAATTTTTTTGGTTGGAATGAGGCATTTTTTCTTGTCATAGGTCCTCATGCATGACAGCTGCCATATTTGTACCACTAAGTTATCTCTGAAAGGGCCAATTGTGTGAAGTCAGAACCCTCTTCACAACTGCAGTATTAGCTTTTATATAGGTGCTTCAATTCTGTTTAGGAGGAACAACACTTTTAAAGAAACAGTTCATAATTTTGAAGTACCAGCAGGTTCTCTGCAGTCATTACTGCACCGAGGGCCACCTAAGTCCTTTGCAGATGAAACTATTTATGTCTGGAAGACTTGTCTATTGATGGCAGCCATGCATTTTTCACAACTACATTTGGAATTTGAAGTAATTTCTATGCCCATCTTTAGCATCAGATATTAGTAATTCTCACACTGTAGTTTTTGGTTACAGACAAGGTGCAGCAGGTAGACTGCAGGAAAACAGTAAGTGTATTTTCTTTCTCTGATATAATCTTTTCCTTGAAATCAAGTCTGTCACTGCTCCAGCCATGACAACAAAACAAATTTTATGGATTATTTTGGTTTTGTGGGCCTTTTTATTTAACAATCCTTCCAAATGTACAAAAACAAAGACCAGTTACAAAACAAGGAAAAAAAAAAAAAAAGATATCCCCTTTGATGATGACAAAACCCAAAGTGTCAGTTGACTGGAAATTCATATCAAACCAAGGTGCATCAGTCTGAGGTGTATTAGACAGACCAGAGGAACAGAATTTTATTTACCATGTTTTTTTTATAAGTTGTCCCCTCTTCCCTAAAGATTTGTTTTTGTTTCTAAACGTCGAGCAGACCCGGGCCACCACCTCTCCACCTTCCACAGTATTCCCAAAGCAGCAGAGGATCTAGGGAAGGCTGAGTCTTTATGACTACAGCTTCAGACCATTTGATAGTTCACAAAGAGCAGAATATAATTTATTTCTTTCTCTTCCCCAATCCTCCTCCTCTTGTTGGTATGGGGGTAGGTGATTAGTTCCTGTTTGGAGGTTTTTTTTTTTGTTTTTTTTTTTATAGCTCTGGCTTGTCATCCCTCTTCTTCTTCTTCTTGGCCTCTTCCTGCATCACTAAGGGGTTGGAGGCCTCTCTCTTCAGGTAGGAGATGAAGTCACTAACCTCACGACCTCCCTGTAATAAGAGCAGAGGGAAACGATCGTCAGTGGATGTAGACATGACGTCTTGGTTGATTGTAAGAGCCGAAACTCACCTCATACTTCTTTGGATTCATCTTACGACCAGCTGGGGAGAAATAGATTGTGGGGAAACTGAGGAGAAAAAAGTTGACAGGAAGAGATTTTACTTTAGGGAGATTGCCTTGCTGTTCCATCACAAAATGATGCTTTTTCAAATGACAGTCACAGAATCAAAGACATCACCCTCAAATCATGGCAGATATTTCAGTGAATGCATTAAAAGTACATTTCCACCTGTTTCCAAGCTGTGTTCTGATGCTGCTGCACATTTAAATATTTATTGTTATACATTGCAAAAATAACATTTACAACTCCAGACTCACCCGCTGACTTCATATGGAGATGGCACATCGTTGGCTGTGGCATCCATCTTGGCAATAACAACGTTGGGATCATCAGCCAACTGTGAAAGCAGGACATAATTTCATTTTTCATTTGTAGCATGTTGTAAAATCTCTTACCTTTCACACCAAGTCATCTTAGTACAAGAGAATGAAAATGAAGCTGCCATTATTTTACTTTTTGCAAGAGGAAATAGTGATGTGCATCATGTTGGTATTCTTGTTCCTACCTTTTCTCCCAACTCTTTGTATTTGGGCTCCAGATTCTTGCAGTGTCCGCACCATGGTGCATAAAATTCAATCAGCACATCTTTGCTGTCATCATTGACGATGTTATCAAAGTTCTCAGCCACCACAACCTGAAGACAGTATTCATTACACATTAGCTCTTTTATTGTAATATCCAAAAATTTCACTGGAATTTTACCAAAATTTTCCCTTTTCTTATATGAACCTCTGCATTTAACTTTTTGAAAATGATCATCACATTTTCACCAATAGTGGAAAATCTTCCACTGACAAAGTCATCATGGTTTAGCCGAGCAGGAACCGAGTTAGAGCTTTTACAGAGGGGTCAATGTGCATCACTTTATAAGAGCTGTTTGAAGCACTCTTAACCTTCAATTCAATGCATCTATCATTAAACAAAAAACAAATAAAACCCCCAAAAGCAGCATGAGTCAAGAATGATCTGTAAAATTGATTTAACTAATTTCCTTAATCACTTCAAAACTGAAAATGAACAGAAAAGTATACAAATGAATGAAATAAACCAATACAAGTCAGGTTAAAAGAGGAATTAATCATCTCACCTTAACAGGTCCGTCATTGTTCTCTGGGATGGGTTCTGATTTGAGGTAGCGCTTCAACTTTCCATCAAAGTAGTCCTGCAGGAAACGCTCGAGAGTTTTTCCATCTCGGCTGTTGGGAGGACAACAGGAAAATCAGTGGAACGTCTCTAAGTTTGTGGAAACTATTTCAGTCTGATGTGCCATTTGTATTCAGTGATCATTGCTTTATCTACTTATATGCCAGTGTTCAGCAACCAGTATCTCTTGTTAACTTTGGAAAATTCACAAGTAAAACATCAAAGGGATAATTCAGGACACCATAACGGTTACCAATGGCAACCTCAACAATTATTTTAAAGCAGCATTAGTGTGTCAGCCTTTAACTTTTCCTCGCAGCACTGTCAACCCATAATAATCCACAATATTCAGGTAAGAGACAGAAAGGGGGGTGGGGATAAATGCATGTTGTGTGTGTGTACAGGTGCACTTGAGAAATATGACCACATGCGTTTTCAAAATGGTTTTAAAATAGTTACCCATTTTATGTAGATTTTGTGCTACTATTTGAATGAAAAGTGTTTCATAAATAGAATTTGATGTTGCACTTGTGTAGATGTGGGACATAACTTTACAGTCATGACAGTAAATCTCGGAGTCTTGCATACACACTCTTGTCAGTCTCTATACTCATTTCACTGCAGGGTTTCTGGGAGGTTGGAGCCGATACCGGCCGCAGTAAGGCCAGATGCTGAGTATACCCTGGACAGGTTGTCAGTCCATCAGAAGGCCAACACAGACAAAACAACTGCTAAAATTTCCACTTGCGTCTCCGTTGAGTGCAAGCGCACAGGCTAAGGCTTTTTCTGAGCCCCTTTGGTGCTCTCCATGTCAGTTTCAGGCCTGGTTGCATGCATATGGAAATCTGTGTGGCATCTCAGTTTAAAGGTTTACAAACTTCTTTAACACAGATTGAACTCACTCCTGTACACTGGGTTGAGTGTTCACGATTGTGCACCTTCACAATCGTTAAACTGAAAGCTTTTCCAAATACAAACTAGATGAACTCCTAATACACTGGCAACAATGTACACAGAAAGTAGTGATTTTTTTTAACTTTTTGCCATGCAACTATGTATTTTGTTGGGACTTACGAGAACTCTTCGCTCATAACGTATTTGTCTCCCTTGGCAGTGCGGATGGCCACCACAGGCAGCTCTCCTGAGTTGCTGTCAAGGCCAAACTCAGACACTTCGTGGCTGAAGAGGTTCTTGTTGGCAACAGCAAAGTTCAGCTTCTTTCCCTGATCAAGGAAGCTCTTTGCCACCTTCATCACCCTGTAAGATGTTCATTTGGTTCAAAACATGCTAATCAAAAGATAGTAGATAACAGATGCCGCCTTGATGCGCTTTTTTTTTCTCCTGAGAATGTGGTTGACTACTACACACCCACAACTTACATTTGAGACAAGTTGACCGTTGTAAGATGCTAAGCAAAGTGCAAGCCTGAGGTTTCAAAACACCAACCTGTTTCTCCAGTAGTTTGAGCCTTTTGGGTTTTTCTCGTAGTCAACATCATAATAAGCCACCAACAGATCCTTCCCACGAAGCTGGTCCTTGTTGTCGTCCGTCATGTGGGGACAGATTCCAAAGCTGCGTCAACAAATTGGAAGTCACAATGAAACATTTATGAAGACTAAAAACTCTTTCAGACTGTTGTATTCAGATGTATCAGGAAGTCCTCACAAGAGCCACACATTCTGAAATGTAAGACCTTAATTTCACACAGTAGGCATACAGAGAGGATATGAAACCTGGGTAAAACAAAAAAATAAGTAAATGGGCATATTGCACAATGTGAACAGCACTTAGCAGAAGTATCTTTTCGTCAGACTGTTGATGAGGAATACTGGTAAAACACCAGTAGACGACTACGGTTCTCTTTGTACAGTATTGTACAGAGATTCTCCAATGTCTCATCTGCACAGAAATAGTTGATTTTATTATCTACTTCCTAAATTGTAGCCTCTTCAGCCACGGTGTATATTGTTCTTTTTTGTTATTATTTCTGAACAATAAATGATCTAGTTAGTGTCAAGTTATATGAAAAACCTAATGAAAGCATTTGTCCCCAGATCTGTTGCCTATGCTGCTGCCTGCACATTTAAAAAAAAAAAAAAAAAAAAAAAAAAAAAAAAAAAAAAAACTCCCTCAGCAACTACAAATGTCCTGTTGGCACAGAGCCAAGTATGTAAATATGCAGCCCGACAATAAAACAGTGCCATATTATGGTTAATAAGATCCCTCACAAATATAATTCGCTTGGAAATAAAGTCAGTTATTGTTTCTGCAGCAGTTTGTGGATGAGTGTGTAAACTCATGACAGAATGAGGATTTTAGACACTCACATGTTGTCCTGGATAAATTTCTTGACTTTGTTGCTGGTGAATTTGTCCTCGCTGAATTTGACAGAACTGTCTTCAAACTTGTTGCTCAGACGTGGTGGACGGAACAAGATGACTCCCCTAAAAACAAGCAAAGGTAAAATCATTGGTGATAACTTTTACAGTTTTCTAAATGTCTACCTGTGTTAAAGCCCAAAAGATACCTAAAGCTAAAAACCTAGAATGTGCCAGGTGACTTTACAATTAAGGGCATATTGAATCATTTTAAGCACATATGCAGAAAAATCAACTCACTCAGCATCAACGTTGTGCCTCTGGAGAAGAGTCTCTGAGTTGGTGTGGGCAAAGCGATAATTGTCCCTCAAGGCGCTGGCTGCCTTCAGGAATTCTGTCTGTGCTGTGCTCTTGTCATCAGCAAAGAACCCTAGAGAGACAGATCTATTAATCCATTACAATATCTTAAATCTGAAACTAAAACTGACAAACTGGGTTATGAACCCCTAACTGCAGCTATGTTAGAAACCTTACACAGATTAACATCAAGACTGAATATAAACTGAAACCACCTGCCAGATGAGGTGGCCACTAAAATGTAAAAAAAAAAAAATAAAAAAAAAAAAATCACTGACCAATCACACTTGCATCATGATCTGCAATAAACTGGTCAAAGTCAGCATCAGCTTTGAGCTCCACAGAAGCTGGGCCAGCCTGCTTCTTCAGAAAACTGACAATCCCATCTTCACAAAAATGTGGACAGACAAAAAGATTAGGAGATGTAGAGAGTAATAAAAACTGTCATATGGTGCCAAAATACCAGATTTAAAAATGGTTTTAGTGAGTGTAAAATACCTGCAGTTCTGGGCCCATCATAGGGACCAGATTCATCTCCGTCTCTGAATATCTTCAGCGTTGGGTAGCCACTGACACCATATTTGCTGCATGTATTGCTGTTGGCTGTGCAGTCAACCTAAAGAAAGAAATAATTCACTTTTTGAAGTGCTAAACAATAGGTCAGAAAGAGTTTACTAAAATCTCACTATTAGGATAAAATCAAATCAAAGTTACTTTATTTATCCCCGAAGGGAAATTCAATAAACTACATAATACAATACCTTGACCAGTGGCACAGTTCCTTTCAGGCGTGTAGCCGCTACCTCGTACTCAGGTGCGAGTCGTTTACAATGACCACACCTAGTGGATAGAGGATATGGATCAGTAAACATGAGCACGAGTTCCACGTCATTTAAAAGCTTGGCAAAGATCCTATGGTGTGACGTACCAACTTCTCGGGAGGCAATTTGAGACCTCTTGCAATTCAATACACAACAAGTTTAAAGATTAAGATAAGAGGGATTTCCAGAACTTACAATAGGTTAAGTTTAATGAGTAAACAAAAAAGGGCGGTACTTAAATCTTCTTGAATTAGTCACAATGCTGATCGGATTATTACAGACAACTAATTACAGTAGTGAATATTTACATGTGCTCAACATAACAGTGACTCTTTCAAATGCTTGTTTTATTTTTCTTTTTTAATTTTGGAATAAATGTTTAATGGCTTAAATTTCCGGTTTATTTAAAAAAAGAAAAACGAATCTTCTGTACATTTAAGTTTGGCACCGTATAAATACGTCACACTTCCTTCGGACCAATCAGTAGTGGACACCAAAACTTAATTGGCCAATCATATGGTTACAACAATGAAAGGCCACACCTCCCAACTTCCTCATAGCCTCATTCATGTACTTTAAACAGAAAAGATTCATAACATTAACAACGATGCATTTCGTTGTATGTTATTTATTGTTACAACAAAATAATATATTGTTAAACTGTGGTGGAGCTTAAATAATTTATTCAGCTTCAAATATGCAATAATACAGCAAGTTAGCTTGAGTCTTTCTGCTTATAGCTAACGTGCTAATATCTTGTCCCTTGCCAATAAACTGGATAACATTATAGAAACTATTTAGATATTGTCAATATCACACTGAAAAGCAACTTAGACGAAATTAAACCCTTTTAAAAGAAAAAAATGATACATTTGCCGCAACATTCTTTTCAAGTGAACGTCACTTTATCACGCAGAGCTAAAAAGGAGCTAGCGGTAATATCGCCATGGATGCAAAGAAGAAATTTATTTTATCAAGTTTAAAGAAGGCAAAACTCACCAAGGTGCAAAAAATTCCACGAGAGCGAGTTCATGGTCTCCAATCCTGCTTTCGAAATCGTCATCCGTGTACTCAAGCACATCACTGCCCCGACAAAACCCAGCGAGAGCGGCCAAAAAGATCAACCTCAACATCGCGCACACCGCAGTTTCTTCTGTCTATGTTGCACAAAAAGCTCAAATTGCAGATGGGGTTCCTGACTGCCCCTCTTCAGCACTTGGGCGATGTGAACGCCAAAGCTGCAAGACACTCAGACAAGACCGACGCAGACTAGACGATAGAGAAAGAGAAAGGGATGGGGGCGTTGGAGATGTTCACAGGCAGCGGGACCTCTCCTAACCACAGTGTGGCAGCCTCCCATTGGTCAATTTCTCACGTCACTCTTCCCCTTTCACCAATGAGAAGTAAGCGAATAAGAGCTAAATGATTTTAACCAATCACGACTCGGCTAAATCAAAACTCCTCTCTCACACTAGGAAGTAGTAGGTTAATAGTTGATTCATAGAGATCATGAAGCTCAAACAACTCTGAAAGATGATTTTTTTTTTTTTTTTACCCTAGTTTGCCAGGTACTTAAATCTTACAATACAGCTGTGGTCAAAAGTTTTGAGAATGACAAAAATATTAATTTTCACAAAGTCTAATGCCTCACTTTTTATTATGGTAATTTGCAGGTACTCCAGAATTTTATGAAGATTGTTCTGATAAATTGTATTTATTGCAAAGACCCTCTTTTCCATGAAAATGAACATCCCCCCCTAAAAAAAAACAAAAAAAAAACATTCCCACTGCATTTCAGTCCTGCCACAGAAGGACCAGCTGACATCATGTTAGTGATTCTCTTGCAAAAACACGTGAAAGTGTTGAAGAAGACAAGGCTGAAGGTCTGTTATTGAGTTAGAATACCAGATTGGAAGCTTTAAAAGGACGGTGGTACTTGAAACCTCTGTTCTTCCTCTGTTTACCATGGTTACCTGCAAGGTAACATGTGCAGTCATCATTGCTTTGTGCAAAAGGGCTTAACAGGTAAGTATATTGCTGCTAGTAAGATTGCACCTAAATCAACCATTTATCAGATCATCAAGAACGTCAAGAAGAGACGTTCTTGATGATCGTTAATTGTGAAGAAGGCTTCATGGCACCAGCAAATGCTAAATGTCTCCTAAAGTTGATTCAGCTACAGGATTGGGGCACCACAAGTGCAGAGCTTGCTCAGGAACAGCAGCAGACAGGTGTGAGTGCATCTGCACCACAGTGAGGCAAACACTTTTGGAGGATAGCCTAGTGTCAAGAAGGGCCGTATAGAAGCCAGGAAAAACATCAGGGACAGACTGAGATTCTGCAAAAGATACAAGAATTGAACTACTGAGAACTATGGTAAAGTTATTTTCTCTTTTGAATCCCCTTTCTAATTGTTTGGGGAAAAAGCTTGTGTGGAGACAAAAAGGTGAGCGCTACCATTAGTCCTGTGTCATGCTAACAGTAAAGCATCCTGAGATCATTCATATGTGGGGTTGCTTGTATCTCAGCCAAGGGACTGAGCTCGCTCACAATTTTGTCTAAGAACACAGCCATGAATAAAAAAATGGTGCCAAAACATCCTCAGAGAGGATCCCACCTTAATTCCATTTAAAATTTGTCATCAATTCTCAAGTGGTGGGTGGACAAACAAAAAACCCCACAAAGTCTGACAAACTCCAAGCATTGAATATGCAAGGATGGGCTGCCATCAGTCATGCCAGGGTGAATTGCAGAGGTCTTGACAAAGAAGGGTCAACACTACAAATATTGACTCTGTACAAATTTGATGTAATTGCCAATGCCAAAGCATTTGACCCTTATTAAATGCTTGTAATTATACTTCAGTATATTATAGTAACATCTGACGAAAAGATCTAAAAACACCAAAGCAGCAAACTTGTGTGTCATTCTTAAAACCTTTGCAGATGAATTTCTTGTTGAACTGATTGCCTACTTGTAGAGAAATTCTTTCAACCTAACATGAAACTAACATGGCCCTAATGCAGTTTATTAATTAAATTTATTATTCCTCTTCAGACAATTGCAGCACCCTATTTATCTGCTCAGACTTTGTTTTCATGAAACAAAGTTTTTAATGTTCCAAAGCGAAGCTCAGGCTTGGCTCAGATGATGTCAGAGGAAAGGTCAAACACACTGATAATCGTGGTGGTGAGTGGGTCTCTGCAGTCGCTGTCATCTTATCTATTTTGGAAAAACAAAAGCCACCAGGATTTAGTGTACTGGAGCCATTAGCCCTTTCTCAGTTATTATTTCACTTTGTTTTTTCATTTATTTTGGTTTTCTATCAGTCTGTGGATTTGTACATTGATTAAACTCAATGAACAGAGTTTCCTTGAATTTCTTACAGCCTAAAAGAATAGTTGTCTTGTCTCAATCAAAAGGAAACTTACATAATGAATTTTAGGTGCTTGGACTGCATCGAAAAGACTGAAATAGTAACTTGTCTTTGTGGCTACTTACACTTACTGTTGCTGTATGCAAAAATGTTTTCCTAACTGCATTTGCATAACCAAGCCAGTAGGTGGAGCTGTGTGACAGTGCAGCTCATCGGGAGTACTTGGTAACACTTTTTCCTCTGATCAGCCATATATATTTTTTTCAAATTTATTTCTTTGAGACAGTTTTTTTATTTTTTATTATTCAAATGTCATTTAGTTGAAGACAGTAACAACTTAGACAAAAATCCAGTAACAGAAATTGTTATATTTGCATGTAACTGAGCCTGATACAAACTTGGAGACAAGTCCTGTTAAGAAATTTTGCTAAGATTTTGCATTTGAGCAATGGTGCAAAAATTTGTGTTAGATATGTTACATTTAGTTAACAGAAAACCTCCTTGCCTTTTAAGCATGGGGATGAAGAACAGATTTCACCACATCAGCAAATTCTTGAAGCAAACAATGCAGTTTAAAAAAATGAAAATGAGAGAATGGCTTCCAGAGCACAATGATGATCCAGAACACACCTTAAAATCCATGACAGATGTTGGGTCCTCTCAGGGCTATCGTTCAGCTGCTCCGGGTCATTCTCTGCTGCATTGTTCTAGTGATCATATAGCTCTTGTGCTCAGTATTTAGATAGTTTTTTCCTCATGTTACAATTCTTTGCCCCTTTACTCTCCAGTGTTTGGGTTTACCCTTCATTGACTACGGTAATAAAACATGCCATTGACTTTATGATTTTGGAAACATAGTAATAAACAGTTGATGTTTTGATAGCCATTATATAGTAAAATGTGTTAGTATGAAAGAAACCACATATTAAATTTGAGTCTTTTAAAGAGAGATGCAATACCTCAGAAAGTCTCCTTGTCTTTGTAGCTCAGTGGGAGATCCACAGATGATCGCTGAGCTGTGTTAGTCCTTTAGACCCACACTGCTTTACTTTCAGGCCTGCTGCTGTTTACTGTAAACCCCCTGTAGAGGAATTCAGAAACTAGACAGAAATAAGTTTAGAGCATCCACCTCAGTTTATTCATTTAGGCAAGCATTGAAGGTAAGCACCATAAACACTTACTGCTGAAGCAATACAGCATAAGCTTCATCATTTCAAATCTGCATGTTTGTGAATGTGCAACACCCATCAGTGTTGTAGAGATCTGCTTTTTGTACCCACCAAACTCCTTCCCTCCCCCATCAGAGCCTTGATGCCTTTATGAAGTGGTTACCATGACAACTTGTCTGCTCCTCAGCCATATTTGGAACAAGGAGGGAAAGAAGAGAGGAGACATCCGCTGCATTATGCTACTGACATGCTCTGACTATAATGAGGTAGAAGGAAATCTGTGTATTTAGGACATCAGAGCCCTTCGTCCAAATCCTCTAGTATGAAACAGATTTTTCATGCCACACAACACCTACACTTGACAGCTCAGCTGTGTCTCCTCACAACACTGAATGCCTTGTTATTGTGTTAGCTGCTAGCCCAAAACACTGTAAAAAAAAAACAAAAAACAAAAACTCGCCCATTTCATCACAACAGAAAATATCCATTCATTCGCAATGGGACAAAGCAGTTGTTAGACTTCCTCTACTGCAGAGAAAATGCTGATGTCTTCAACCTTTTCAAATAAAGGCTCACATTCAAGTCTATGTGCTCACACAAGGGCAAATTCATGTGGCACGTTTTTCTGGTCTGCACCATACTGCATGTAATCCAACTAGCCATATAAAGCAGTTCATTGTGGAGCTCACAGCTGAACTTTGATCTTTAATATATTTCTTTTTTTTTGGGTTAAAAGAAAAATACATCTTATTCAGTAAAATAAGTTTTTTGTTTTTTTTTTTAAAAAAAAGGTTAAATAGTTCCTTAAATTAGCTAGATGCAGTACGTTCCACTTAGACAGGATGAATTTGTGGAGAGAGTTGGTATTGACACTACAGAACTTCATACAAATAAACACAAAAACCACTAAGAACTGCAATCCTGCAGGTTTTGATTTAACACACCCAATTCAAATTAAATGGCTCACTTCAACATCTTCTTATCAAGTTCTGCTCTAGGATGTTGACAGATAATTCTGATTCAGCTGTGCTGCAACAAGAAACCTGTAAAACCTGCAAGACAGCAGCCCTCAAGGACCAGCTTTATACATCCCTTAAATATAGACTAATATAATCCTTTATGAAAATCAATTCAAATGGGAAGATCTTTTGAGTACTTATAGTTATTGATTATTACAAGGTTTGACTTTAAACTGAGTTCTTCACTGCTCTGCATCAATAAGCAGAGGATAGGATCAAAACATTTTAAATTAAGGGAAAGAAAATCTGGAATTTTCAGATTTTCAGGTCTAATGTCTGCTTGAAACTATGAATGTGTCTCCACCCTTTGACGCATAATACAGTTTTGTTATGCCTAAGACTAAACAATGTCACATGACACTATACAACAATGTTGATCTCGATCATGACCTGAAAGCTTAGTTGCTATGGTTACCTAAAGCTTGGACTTATTTGTAAAAAGAAATCCTCTTGGACACAGAAGAATTTCTTCAAGCTCACACTGAAACATTAAAAGTAACACAACATCAACAAATAAGAGCCAGACAGAGGAGGAGGTGCTTTTAAATAGAAGGTCTCTTTAATAAAAGACATTACAGTATGACATTCAGATAAAATGATATTGCTCCGGGAGCTTACAGTGCAGAGTCCAACTCAACCAGTGTGTTATAATATTTTAATATGACACCAGTGTGTCATCATTCATCCAAATCCTTTGGAGAACACATCTCTTCGGTCTGCAGTCAGTAAATATACATTCAAGTCCACTCAAAATGGTGAAAAGACACTATGCACACACAATCCACTATGGAGAGTATAGCACACATGGATGGACTGCACAAGAACCAAATAATAGGCAATCAACACACTGGAGTGTAGGGTAGGGGGTGAGGTGGGGGACAGGCTGAGTATAGGACATGCTGTAAGAAGGGACTTGGCAATGGATAAGTGGCATGGTTTAGGGTCAGAGCCACAGATGCTGACTGGCCATGCAGAGAAAGCCCCGCAATTTCTGCAACCTTAAAAATCATTGTTGCCATTTTAAAACAAGCTTAGAATCAGACTCTGGTTTTATTTCCTGCACTGGCCTTAAAACAGCCAAGTTCTAGGACTGATTATGTTTAGCCAGATAGCTATAAATAGAATATATACAATTAATTAGATAGATTATATTGTGGGGGAAAAAGGGGAGATTAGATAGGTAGGATAGTAGTAATTATAGTTGCAAATGAGGCAATGAGATATTTGTAATATCTATGGACACACAGAAAGTAGTTTGTGCATGTGTGTGTGCCCAAAGGTCTGTGTGCAGGGATGTGGGGATCAGTGTCTACTTAAACTGCTTGAGAGGTGGGGGCACCTTGATGTCCTGGCCTTTCTCCAGTCTCTTCTCGCACTCAATTAGGTAGTTGACGCCATCTATCACTGTCTGCACCAGCTGGACCTGGGGTTTAAAGAAGAGACAATATTTCTAAACCGTGATCTTTTCATCTCACACTCAAGCTTCTTCTGAATGATGTTCAAGTCTAGCAATGAAATGATTTAAATTAATCATGTGAGCACTTTATCCAGATTTTGGAAAGGAAGAATGTTATCATGTATTGAAAGAATTTAAACACGCTTATTTTTGATAAAGTTCAGGACTGCTGGGCTGCACAGTGCCATAACGGTTAGATCTATGGCCAAACAGCAAGAGGGTCACTGGTTTGATGTTTGCATCTTCTCCCCATAGGTAGCTGTCACTGGGCAGATGCAGATTACACTCTGGACAGGTCGCCAGTAAATCACAGGGCCACACAGAGCGACAAACAACCATTCAACCTCACACTTGCTCCTAGTGACAGTTTTGGAGTAATCAATTAACCTAACATGCATGTCTTTGGGCTGTGGGAGGAAGCCAGAGTACCCAGAGACAACCTATGTCCAAATGGGGAGAACATGTTCAAAGGCTATTCAACACCCCCAGTGCTATCCCACTGAAGTGGGGCTTTGCTAGAAGATGCTATGCAAGGCCTGAAGTCTCGTGTGTATTCCTGGAGTGTGCAAGAGAAAAGCCATCATTGGAGCTTCAGAGGCCGAAGAGAACGGTTCAAGATGCCCGAGGATAGGGACAAGCAGTGGGCTAATGCTGCTTGGACACAGGCACACAAGCAGGGAACTGTTCACTCTTGGTCATGTTGCATGGGTGAGTGAGTAGGAAGTTGAAAGAGTCAAAACCCACTATAACCCCAAATACTTCACAGATGTGTCAAGTGCATCAAAAGATGTCTGCCACAACCAAAACCTTGTTGGCTCCTCCAAATGAAAGTCAACAACAAAGCCCACAACCAAGACAAAAACGTCAAGTATTACTCAGAGAGGAAGATGCTTTAAAACCTATGTATTTAACTAAACCTTTCTTTTAAATAGATGCTTGATTCTAAGCATTTAGTTATAGTATAATGTGTGATATTCAAATAAGATTAGATAATAAAACTAATGTCATCAGAAAGATTGTATATTTTGTTTTTCACATTTAGTTTTACAAAGCAATCTTAATTTAAGCAAACTATGGGTGAAAACTCTTTGGCTTCTTGTTCATTGTTGTACAGTATTTCGAGTCTCTTTAGCATAAAGTCAAGAATGTGCCTTATATTTCTAATAATCTGATGAAGAATACATCCAGAAAGATAAAGAACTGTATTTTTTCATTATACTGCTTTTTATATTATACTGCTGTTTATATTAATTTTGTTGACATATAGTTGCTTTATCTTCAACTTCTTGTTAGTTACTGGAACTGCTCATAACTTTTGAGGGTATGGACTCTTATCTGGCCAAATGAGGAATAATTTCCTATTTCATTTATCCAATAATCCTCATTCTTACTGTCTTCACCCTGGGAACTATCCCCTTAGTTATGAATTTCTCCAAAGCACTAAGGGTCTGAAACCTTATGACCCACTGAGTCAGAAAACAGTGTGCAATAGGGAAAACATTATGTTCTTTTGTTGAACAGTACTTTGCACACTGCACTCGAACTGAAGACAATGAAGAGCCGTCTCTAGCCTTCGTATCATCAACATGTGGAACCACACTCACAACAACGGAGAACTGACCTATTGTGCTGTAGCACTCCGTCACACAGTCGTTCCACCAAGACCGAGAGCATAACAACGACTACTTGGCCAGCTTCTCCTCTCTCATCACAGCTTTTTGAAAGATAGTAACTGAACCTTTTCATGTAAAACAATGCAAAACGAAACATTAAATTTCAGTTCCTGTCATTTATTAAACCTGATTTGAAACTGAGGGTTTAAACAGACCAGCAGTTTTCTGGGAGTTTGTTCTACAAGTGAGGAGCATGCCTCTCCATGTTCAGTTCTGATTCTGGGAAAAGAAAGTCGATTCCACCCTGATGACCTGAGGGATGTTGTTGGTTCATAGGTAACCAGAAGATACTGAATGTATTTTGGCCCTAAACAATTCAGGCGCTTTGTAAAGTAAAAGTTGGATTTTCAAGTCAGTTCTTTCACAAACATTTAAAGATTTGAGAACTTTGAGTTATGTGAGCCACTTTCTTGGTCCTAGTGAGGACTCGAGCAGCAATATTCTAAACTAACTGCAACCATCTGGACGTTTTAGGGAGACCTAAAAGGACAGCATTACAATGGTATAGTGTAGTAAAGATAAATGCATGGACAGGGTTTTTAAAACCTGCTGAGACATTAGTCCTTTAAGCCTTGACGTGTTCTTAAAGTGATAACAAGACGTCCAAATGCTCTTCTGAAAGTTTTGTAAGAAATCTGCTTGTATTCATACCTCACACCATCTTCCCTTCTGGTTCAGTTTTGTCACCTTTCTACTCCAACTCCCTTCTATTTGGCCTCCCACAGAAAATCCTCCATAAACTTCAACTAGTACAGATATAATCAGCACAAATGATCATTATAACCCCATTTACCCGTCTTACATTGGCTCCATTGGCTTTCCATACTGCATTCACTTAAAAATACTACCGATACTTATTACCTACAAGGCTATACAACCTCACCCCTCCTTCACATCACATCCATATCTACTAGCACCCTCAGATTGTCTTTGTCCATCCATCTTACTGTCCCCTCTGCTCTTATATTTATTAAATATATTTGACATTTTTATCAGGGCTGTTGAAATCCAACTATTAATGCAGAGATAAATCTTAATTTTAACACATAAACAACAAAGTCAGTACATGTCATATTAAAAATCTGAATATGGCATTTTCTGTATGAGAGATGGGATGTATGCGTCATAGCAGTGAACCAATCCATCAAGCACGACTTTATCCTTCTTATTTCTGAAGACTCTGACAGGTTTCCAGCCTTACATTTAAAGGATGATGCAGGATATAACACATCATACAATTAATCACTCAGTCATCGTGTTGAACTGGGAGGTGCGAACACCAATGTATGAGTAAAAAGTTTGAGAACCATTGCAATAGACTTTGGTTTTGTTGAGACAAATGAACAATCCATGTCTGAAGAAGGGCTGGTTCATAAAACACAACACAGAGATCAAACTTTTTAAGGAGCAGCTTCTGGTGTGCAGACTGAATCATCTCTTATCACCTCTTCAGTCCATCATCCAGCATTACTTTCCTGGGAAATGCATGTGATCACTTGTTTTTATAAAAGAACATCCGACCAACATCATATTTAGCTAATGTTTTACCGGAGCTGCAGATGTTGACCTTTTGCACACATCTCTAATAAAACAGTTGGATAGATGAATATAGTGCTCTGGGCTGTGAGGTGGCAGTTTCACTAAACTTGCATTTCTGAGCATCTTTACCTAGATTCACTTACCTCAGACTGTCCCAGACGATCCAGGTTTGATATGTCAAACACACCTCCCACAGCTGCAGTGTCCACTCCCCCTGTCCCTCGCTTCTGCAGACGCAGGTTGTCCAAGATCTTACTGAAACGGGGATCCTGTGAAGTAGAGAATGTGAATTCATGGCAGGTACGTGCAACTGTTTTCACCACCAATATAACAGCAAGAGAAATGACATATTGTCTTTTATCTGGGGTATTTACTCTTAAATTAGTGTATAGTGTTTATATTTTGTGACTGTGGAGTGAGGAAGTCAGATTCCTCATTGGAAACACATTTGAGACATATTTAATATCTCATTGCAACTAGACACAATTTAATTGCATAGTTCACTTGTATACTGGTCGCAAAAAGGATAACTTTTACAACCAGTAGAAAAAATGTTCACGCTGGCAGAAAATACTACATGAAACAGACTGAGATGTTGGCTTTTCTTTTAAAGTGTTTTGTTTTTGTTTTACCTTGCTCAACAGAGGCAGTTTGACATGGACTCCAGCCCTGAGACCTGTGCCCAGGTTGGAGGGGCATGTGAGGATGTAACCGAGCCTCTCGTTCCACATAAACTCCCAGCCTTTTTGCTGGATCAGATGTTCCACCTGAAAAGCAAATTATCAATTACAGTGAGCAGTAAGCAGCCTTTTACTTTCATTTTTATGTGAGACTTATTGTCTCATGGGGCAGTTGCTTACGTGCACAGTTAACTCCAGTGCACAATAATGCAACCAGATGTTGTAGTTTTTCCCTTTGCTCCTTCACTAATAGTAGACTTACTCTTCAATAAACAAGTTCTGTTCATATGACCATGTTTACACAGAGTGTTTTGTACATCTTTGCCCAGATCTAATTTTGAGGTTGCATGTAGACCTGTGTAAGCAGTTTCAGCATGAGCAAGCATTCTTTATGTGGATCCTTCCAGACAGTCTTAATGCTCTCCCTTTGTGTTTATTCAATCTATAAAACCATCTAAATGTAACAGACCAGCAGTCACTATCTTTATTAAATCAACACAGCCAATTTTAGACTGCATGTGATGTGGTTTGACTGTAACTCTTTACTCTCCAGGTGTATAAATTAAAGTTATACATGCATTTAGCAAATATCACAGACAATGAGAAATCAGGAAGAATAAAAGAAAGATTCTCTTCCTTAAGATTTTAAAACACCTTTAACTATCTTTCAAGATTCAGTCTCATAAAGAAACATTCTTACCTCCTTGAGGCCTCTGCAGAACCTCTCAAAGACTCTCTTCATGTTTCCTCCCTTCTCCATAGAGATGACCCTGGTGTGATCCTCCTCATTGACCCAAATCAAGAATGTCTTCTCATTGTTGTGCCTGCACAAAGAGAAGTTATTTTGATATATACAGCTCTGAGGCTTGAAAGAGAGGGATCTGTCCTGTGTAGGTCATAACTGTTAAGGATCAGTGGACAGACCCAGTGAAGACACCAGGGTCATATATTCTGATGAGGTATCCAATAAAACTAAACATAAAGTTGGTATTCCTCTTATTTCCTAATGCTGTGCTTTCTGGTATTTGTCATCGTGCTTGTTTCTGCAACAGATCATTCAGTTTATCAAGTCCTTTACTGATTATTGGCATATTATACAGAAATCAGATCCTTTCTTCAGTAGATAAACTCAAATAAAATATTAAGATTCAAATAGTATTAAAGGAGTCTTTGAGACAAACGATTCAACATTGTTAAGTCATACAAAAATGCATACATTTTGGAAGACTAATAATAAGACAAAACAGGTTTTAATAAGGGGAAATAAGGTAAAGTTTAGGACAAACAGAGCAGACAGTGAAAATGAGAGCCGGTGAATAACAAAGCTGCCAGTACACCTGAAAGAAGAGATGACGGTGGGTTGAAGTGTAGGTGAATTATTAAGGAGAACAGAGGTCGGCCTGGCAGAGAAAGCAAGGAAAGATGCTGGTGATTGATTTTGGCCCGCTGACTCACTGAATTGGGTTATTCCTGGGTACATAGTGAAACTCAATGCCGAGGGGGCATTGTCCATATCGCTAATGCACTTCTTCCACAGCTCAGGAAATGTAAAAGCATGTAACTGGTGCAAAAAATGCTAAGTAAAAAAAACTTTAAAAAAAGAATCAAAATGAATGATTTGATAACTGTTAAATTTCAATATTAAAAGGTAAAACTGTGAAATGTAACCTAATCTTGAGCAAACAGATGATCATGTCAAACAAATAAGCATCATCTAGTTACGTTTACATGGAGTACATTTAATTCAGTCAAGAGTCCAATCAGAATAAAAATGCATCATGTAAACACCAAAGTTGATCCGATAGGCCACGACTGGAAAGAATTTTCAGTCGGATTAAAAAGGGCAGATCAAGACCTTTTCATGGTCGGGTCAGAAGGTACAACTAACCACGTATACACTCATTCCAATTGTTTTGTGGTGGATGTTGTTGTGTGAATGCTTGAATGCACATGGGGGTTACGTGATTTAATAATAATAATCTTTTCAGAGAAGATTTCAACAATGGCGACAGCAAAAAAAGAACAGCATTGTAGTGAAAACTATGTTTTTGTTGGAAACTGAAAGAGTTAAAGATTATTGAGCATTTCAACAGTCAAAAGGTGTTGAAAAAAAAAACACCACTTTTTCTGGACAAGTAGGCACTGCACATGTCAAAAAGGTTACAGTTGCATTCATCTGTTCATCATGTAAATACAACTGATTGGACAGCTTTACATAGCTTACACATTAGCTGGAAATCTGTGATCAGATTTATTTAAATCAGTTAAGATTAAATGTTTTTCCCAATAACCCCAATACTCTTCTGTACAATGGAGGTAGAGACATTTTGCCATGAAGTTTTGTGTTTATAATTCCCAGAAGTTGACTATGACTGGCATACATGGGGCTTTACACATACAACAGCTTTTTAAATAAGGTCCCTGATCTGACCTGGTTGTGACTCCTAAATAGCTGTTTTAGCTAGAGGCAAATCCACATCTCTTACTGTTAGACAGCCACTCCTCCAGATGAACACCACAGAGTAAAATAACAGATCATCAATGCATTTAGTCTGTTAACTTTTTGCTGCCATGACATAGCTCTGGTTCTGTCAATAGCTGCAGGCAGCTGTGGCCAGTTTTGGTGAAAACAATGTTTGTATTCATCTTTCAGTTCTGTCAGTCAGATACAAGTTGAAAGTAAATGCTTTTTTCCCACTGCAGAAGCTAGTGGGGGCCAAATCGCTAGTCAGCATCAGTGTTGATGACAAAACTATTGTTCAAACCACCAGTTCTTCTGGTGGTTCTTCTGAAGTAAAAGTCCAGGTTTTATACAAATACCAGGATTTTTACGGCAGAAAGTTCTGGTATTGTACAAATAATAAAAACATATTTTGTCCACTGTTATATAAATTTGTTATATTGGCTTACCAAATACCACGAGCATCTGGCCAGTCACGAGCCATGCCGGCACAAGTAAGCAGGGGTGACACAGGCTTGTCAAACAAAAAGTGGTCCTGCAAAACAAAAACGAAAAAGGAAAAAAGGGAGAAAAAAAGGTGTTTTACACACAGCTTGGACTGGACAGTATTTGTCAGCTAGCTGAAAATTAATGTGACCAAAATTTGACACTGGACTACCAATGTAACTTTTTCCACTTACACATTTGTTCTTAGCACACAGCATGAAGTAACATTCTTAACATTTCCTTAAGCCTATTTTCTCTCTAGAACTGCAGGTATTGAGTTGCACACAACAGGCCTACAGATACCAGGGGGGCATGACTTCAAGAATGATTTAATCTGGCAAATCTGCCTCATTGACTGGGAGAAAAATGCCACTGCTGTCACAATGCAACCATATCTGATCACACGTGATAAAAATGTCTTCCCGTTATTGTTTTCCTCTACTAAGCCTTTCAGACAATTTCAATTAACATCCAGAGCATGCTTAAATCTGCTGTATATAAGCAGGACATCTCGGTATACTGAATAAGTGCATGTTAATCTATGAAGCATTTTGAAACACTCATTGATAGATCTTTCATGACAAATGCTGCATTTTCAGAAATTTTCTGAAAATGTCTGGAAAAATGACAAAGGAAGATGGTTATGTGAATTCACTCACATCGATGAGTTGCTGTTGCTCCTTTTCTGTCATTTGGGTAAGACTGTAGTATCTCCCAGTTAGATCACCTTTTAGACCAGAAAGGGCATCCACAACCACCCTCTCTACTTCCCTGCGCTCTGCCCGTGTGCAGGCAGGAGGCAGGCTCAGCCCCCGGATACTGCGGCCTGTCCTCACCCTGGATGACAGCACGTAGCGTTCATCAAAATGGCCTGATTGGATCTGAAATGAAGATATGTACGGAAAAAATGTGTTGGGTGTTTCTGCATTTAAATTGAGAGGTTATCATGCAGCTGAAGAAATCAATGGTCAAATAAATTGCACTTGTACTGAGTTATTTTTTGTCTTTAATGATAGAGACTTTTGATTTGAGTGCAGAGTTCCTTGTTTGAGCACAGAGTTTGTGCTATTGTTTTCAAAACTTTGCCTATGCATTCACATACATATACATCTGCATGTACTAATGTCCTGTGTTGTTTGAGCTCATCACCTTGCAAACAGGATTCTACAGTGTCCGCATGAAACAAAATGTGCTTTGGGATTGCTGTGAATTTCCAGAATACCAGTTTCCCTATAGATAATTACTAGTTAATGACATACACTCCCTCTTGTCTTGCAGGATTACTTCTTATTTTATACTTTGATTTGATCAATCAAAATCTCACATAGATATGTATAAATCTTCTATTATAATCATAATATCAAAATAGCATCAAAGCATCCATGTACAGGGATGCTTCACTGGTTTATTGAAGCACTAACTATAACAACCAGAATTTGTTTAAGAAAACCAAAAAAGCCAAACACTTTTACCAGATTTAAATTAAATTCAGATATGTGCAGCTAAACTGCTCTCATCTGGCCATGCTGTGTCATCTAGACAGATTTCACTCTGAGACTTGCAGTACCTTGCTGGCATCCAGGTCAGTGGGGTGCTTCATGATGCAGGGGTCATAGCCATTATGCCTCTCTCTGATGACAGGATCCATCAGGTCTGCAAATACCTAAATAAAAGCAGTCCAACATTAAAGAATGAAGAGATATAAAAGCTTAAGATGTTTGCTGCATACTACCTGCAATACACATTGTTAAAGAGGATGTAGATTATTAATTAAGGATCCTCATTTAACTTTCCTCAAAATGATTTCAGTAATTACTGCCACAGTTTTTATTACAAATGGCACAACTTCACTCAAAGTGAAAAACTATTAATTTTCTATTTACTCACATGGATTAAGTAAGATGAGGAAAAGGACATTAATTTAAATTAAAATAGATGTCCATGATGTTCTGCATGTTCATTTACATTTTTCATCAACATGCCCGTTATTAACAGAAAACAAATTCAAGTTAATTAATTAAATGAATACAGAAAACAGAAATATGGATATGGATAATATTTGACGAATATGGATAATATTTGTCCCCCTTCACTTTCTGCAAAGCAACAAAGCATAACTTTAAATGCACTGCAATCCCATTGAGGACAAATAAGGGCTGGGTCCAAAACATCTCTGGATCCAATACACTCCTATAACAATAGATCAATGCCTCTCAACGGATACTAAATGAAAATCAATACATTTTAACTACTTTTTATCATTATTTCATCAGGTAATCCTCTAAATTCTGTTCTGATTAATGTGTAGCTGGTCTTTTGTATTTACGTTAACATTTATTAAGCTGGTACAGTTATTATTTGTCTTATGACTACCGCACACTCTATGCAACAGACTATGTCCAGTAATCATAATCACATCACAAGATTATAACACAAGATCTTGATCTTTTGGTCAAGACATTTCCTAACTGCATTGTCAAAACTTGTCTAACACAGTGTAATTTCCCACATTAGTAATACCACTCCCTGTGACTAATAGAAAAAACAGATTTCTTCAGAAAAACAGCTGGAAACAGTGGTGTCATTCTGGTCCGAGAGTGACCTGCATCTAGTTTTTATCATGACCCAGTTAACATCAGATTTAAAAAGACACACTTCTAGCTTAAGATATTTCTGTTGTGTCCAACTGAAGTAGGCAAATGAAATAGAAATGTAATTAGACCCCCATTAGAATTAGATAATGAGACATCCCAATGTCCTGGCTTAAACTCCTTCCTCTTTAATACTTGAAGACTTCTTCCTCTGAGGCAGAACTGATTAATTCAGGACAGACTACAGAAACTTCCACATTGTCATTAGGTTAAAGCCATCAGTTAAAATATTTCTAAAGGATTTGTGACAATTCATTCATTCATTTAATTAACCCCCAATTCAAGTAGTGAGGTAGTTTAAGATGAACAGACATTACAACATAATGTTCAGATACAATTGGGTCAACTTCCCGGTATCTGTGTCATGGTGGTTTTTGACATTGAAATGAGCTGATTCATTATTTAATCGATTCATCTCAATGTAACAAGGGCCAATTCAATTGTGATTTGTAAATATTCTGATGGAAAAATCATGATATTGTGAGCCTCTATAGAGGACAGATAGTCAGAATAATGTTTGTAGAAAGTTTCTTATCTCCTACTTCAAAGTGTGTCTGGAATGGCAACATCTGCAAAGGACATTTACCCCCTGCAGGAGATTGGTGTCATTAACCCAGCTCTGGGGGTCCTACACCAAATACAAATATATTTAATCATAATTCAATGACAGAATAAGCTTCAAAGTGTGGCAGGAAGCTAAAAGTTGCTCTGCCACCCAGACATGTTTGGAAGACGAACCAGTCTGTCTCCCTAAAGTGTCTGGGAGGTAAACAGTAAACAACAGAGAGTAAGAAACTAGCAGCTAGCCTTGCAGCTGCTGGTACAGAGCATGAGATTTTACTCGTTGGGCTTGATGGCTAGCATTTGGAAACATTTAGGCTTTTATATACATGAGAACACACAAGGCCTGGGCAAGACTTGAAAGTTGTTTAAAGCCAAAATAAAATCTATTGGTGATAGTACAAACATGTAACAGCAGCTCTGTTCCCTGCCAGGTTAGAGGAGGTAATTGTTCCTAACTATTGCTAACACATATTTCTTGAAAATTCCCAGAAAACATTTAAAGAAAATATGTAAAACAGGTTTGACATTTGTTGGATTTATTTATGGTTTCACGTAACAAAATAAAACAGTGGAGATAAGTTTGTTTGGTTACTTGAATGAAAGGGTAATGAATGGAGTATAAAATAGTATGCAGGTAGCCATAGAGTGAGAAAAAAAAAACCTTAATGTCGAAAAAAGATGCATGAAAATCCTGGTAATTATTTAATGATCTATGCTGAATCTATTTAGAATTGTGATGTACCTAAGATTGCACATACAGAATTGACATACCAGTGAGGAAACAAGCAGCAGCAGGTCCTAACTTCATTTCTGCCCGCTAGAAAAATGACTGAACAAATTCTGGACATAAACCCCCCCCCAAAAAAAAAATTAATTGCCTAAATCAGAGGAGAACCTCTGAGACACAACCACAACTCAACCCAAGAATGCTCTCTATCTCTTAAAAGGTATGATGATGTCTGACCTCATAAGACTCCTCATCTCCTGCTACCAATCCAACGGTCTTGATGAAAGGGTGCCCAGGGTTGTCCACACCCGTCTGGATGGCCTGGTCCAAAGTAAAACCATTGGGAGTGGCCTTATCACACAGCTTGGCATAGATTGCAGGTGTCAAATTACTGGCCATGCAGTTGTTGTGTTTGCGTAGGTCAGGGTACTCCGCACTGCACAAATATAAACGGGAGAAAAATCAAGCTGTATTGATTTTTGACACAGTCTTCTGGTTTAGTTTAGTCACTGGTTAACTGTGGTTCTATACTCTTGTAGCAGGTGCAGATGGAGAACATTTCCCGCAGCATGCCTTCACCCAACCAAAGTTGATGCCTGTGAACTTCTCGAAATAGTGCACCCCAGGACTGATTAACTGTAAGAATGTGAAGGCTTATATTATCATTAAAAAAATGCTCTTTCAACTGTGTTTAGTCACTATTAAAAGCTACACCAGATGGTAAAAGAGTTAATCATTTACTCCATCATTGACAGAGAATACAGACCTATGTGTCATAAAACAATGAAAATGAACTGTAAAAACCGAAGATTAAATACTGTTGATCTCGCTCTTCAAATGTCAAGTTAGGTTTGAGTAAAGTTTAAAAGAAAATGTTTCCAAAGACTACATTTTATTAAAGCAATATTGGTTTGTTTTGCAAATGCATTCAACCCCTTTGGCATTTTATCCTAACCTGTTGTCTTGAAACCCTGAATACAACTGGATTTGGCAGGGGTTTGTATTATTTTACCAATACAATATACAAACACATAACAAGGTGCAAATCATAAAGTACATACCCGTGAACAAGTTAGGAAAAGACAAAAAAAATTAAAAAATTAAAAAAATAGTAATTTGGTATAGTACTTTCTACACAAAAATATTTTTTCACAAAAATACCTTTTTAACAATCATAGCAATAACATTTTTTGATGAGGTCTCTAAAGTTAGCACACCTGGTTGCACTCTTAAGGTCATATCACAAATATTCGAAGTGACTGAGGTCTGAGCTTGAACTACACCAGTAGTAGGCAATTTTGCTCCTAAAGAGTTGTGGGATTTATTTCCTGCTCTAAAACAGCTGGATCAAATTAAATGGATCCAACTCTGATCAAGTTCTGCTCAGTGAATCATTTAATTTGAATCAGGTTAGCTGAAATGAAGAAACCCCAAAAAACATGGAGAACTAAGGATCAAACTTCCTTATCCCTAACCAAGGCCAATCAAAGATTTTCATAATTATGTCCCTAAACTGCTTGATAGTATATGGACTCACTCTGATTCTGAATTGTGGAACCTCTTTTCCTTCTCTCAAATCTCTAGAAGACTGAAATAGTTTTGTTTCAACAACGGACCTGTAATGTGACTTAGAATCAGGAATTATTCCCTTAATCCTGGCAAATTATTCAGGTTATGTAGATGAAAAACACCTAGCAGTATGCTGCTGCCTCCATATTTACTGCTTGCTAATATTGTCAGGGTAATTTTTTCTCCCTTTTCTATGGACAGAAAACTCAGTTTTGGTCTCATCTGAACAGAGTAACTTCTTATGTTTAAGAGTATCTCACATGGCAATTGCCCAGCTGCAAACATGCTTTTCTATCCCTTAAGCAAACAAGCTTAACGCCTAGATATGTGTAGTATACAGCTTAAAATGATCCCATGTGACACTCCAATCTCTACTTTGAAGCTTTTTTCATCTTATTAAGGGTTACTTTTGGTCTTGTTACCTCTCTGATTAACGTTCTCCTTGCCTGGTTGACAAGGTGGTCTGCCTTTTCTTAGGTGGTTTCTGATATTTGCTGTGTTTTACACGGGTGTACTTTATTGCCCTCATAAGGTTATCAGGTTAAAATCAAATTTTTTTAGAACCCTCCTAATCCATCATTCTCAAAAATTGTTGCCCCTGACCTGTTTAAAGAGGTCCTTGGTCTTTACTGCAACCCTTAACAACAGGCATATACACACCAAGATCATGCAATACAAGGATTACACACAAGTGATTATAAATGCACAAATTATGTGACTTTTGATGTACAAATGTACAAATTAAAACTTAATTTGGAGCTTCAAATATAGATTAAATATATGTACTTGTGGAAAGAATTAGATGCTGATATAAAACATGTCCATTTAAATAACAGGTTGTAAAGCTACAAAGATGGAAAAACTGAATTAATTTCCCAAGAACTGTAAGATCTTTCCATTTTGTGGACAAGTCAAAAATCTTTTACATGGTCAAAAGTTCAGACTCCCTTTGCTTGTTAATCAATAAAGGAAATTTTCCCTTGAAGACTGATAACAGATCTGAGATCCAGTGTTCAAACTGTGTCTATTATCATATTTTCTGATCCTAAGAAACTTTCTTAAATAAGCCAACTGATATTAGAGAAAATACCAGAGATTTTAAAATGCAGCAGCATGTGGTGAGCTCAGAATTTAGGAGAGCCTATCAAAAAGATTTAGTACTAAGAAAATAAAGATGGCTAAAAGTACAAAATGTACGTTTGCAGCTTCAAACATATAGCCAAAATTAATATCTTCTAATAAAATGTGAATATTGTGTATTTAAACTTTGAAGCTTCGAATTGTAGGTCACCTTTCTCCAAAAGTTGTGAATCTTAATGTAGACTGATGCAGTAAATCAAATGCCTATGTACTTCCTGGTGGCTTTTTTTCTCAAATAAACATTGATGCAGTAATCCAGAATAAACATGTGCGTGTGTAAACCAATGTAAATGCTTTGTTTCTTCTAGTTGCCTTGGTTTGGCAAGTAGACATTTGAAATATAATTTGTATGAAGAAGGACTTATGTCACTGCAAGTGCTCTTTTAATGTGTCTGGTGTGTAACAGGTATACACCGGGCAGTTTTATATCTGAGCCGCAGATAATGTTTTACTAATCTGCATATAGTAGTGCTGTTTTATAGTATGTGATGACATGTCCTGGGGCACGTAGGCATCATTCCTCCAGCTCATATTTTAATTCCACCATACAATATCCACGTACTATCCAAGATATACCAATAATATAGTTTTAGCAATTAAACAGCAAATCTTTGCGTTCGGGTTTTTCACACATGCCTACCCCTCCACCTTCATTAGCACTGTAACATTATCAATATTTTTAATGATGCTGCATATTAATTAAGGTGACACAGCATTTCCTTAGATAAAAATAACAATAAATCCTTGCATATTCATCAATACAATTGAATAATAAGTGTTAGGGAAAATTTAAAAAAAAAAAAAAAAAAAAAAAAAAAAAAACCCAAAAAAACAACAACACATAGACTATCTGGGTAACGTTACCTGGCGGGGTACCGCCTGCGTACTGGCGATCCGGCGCTGACATGTTCCCGGTGGAGCAGAAACCCAGCCGTTACGGAGCCCCCTAGCAACGACAGGAGCCCCACTTTTCGTTTGGAGGACAAGATTCTTGAGAAGCTGCTTGCCATTATTTTATTTTTTTTTTTCTTAGACCAAAACAGGTGTTAAAATTACGCGATTTTTCCTACGACCATACAGAGAGATAGAGGACAGGTAGATTGCAGCGTTGGAGATGCAGCGCCTCTGATGGAATTATGTGGAGCCGTTTAACAGAGACGTTGTACTGGTGAAAATTCAGCACGAGACCGGAAACCTGTCAAAATAAAGCACGTTGTTTAAAAATCTTATAAGACTGTGACACAAAAATGAAAGAAATGAATGTTCAGTTCATTATTTTTGTTGTAGCAAATTTTCTCAGCAATAAATGTTAGATACTGTTGGAAATTTAACTTCTTTCCCTTTTAAATTATTTTTAATTTGCAGGGCCAGCTGGAGCCTGTAGAGGCCCTGAGAAGAATTTCATCAGCCAAGAATTGAGTATTCATTTATAATTATGCAATGTGATCTATACGCGTGGTATACTAAGTTTGCACATCCTCTGTACCTGCCTCTTACCCCCTTCACAAAGTAATGAAATAATCACAACTCATGTTATTTCAACGGCTTTCAATGTCCTACCCTCAAGGACATTTTACAACATGTAAATTGAAATAATAAAGAACAACATCAACATACATTAGGGTTATATAAATTACAAGGACTA